>NW_026110369.1:0-102500 GCF_024679095.1 Eriocheir sinensis | reverse complement strand
CCCCCGGCCTGCCCTCGCCCGCCTGCACACACACACACACACACACACACACACACACACACACACACACACACAGACATTGAGAAGAAGAGGAAGCGAAGGAAATACAGATGAAAAAGGAGATAATCTGTGGTGGAGTGTGCGGAAGCGAGGGGAAGAGAGAGAGGGTCAGAGTTCACTAGAGGGCTGGAGGAGGAGAAAGAGAAGAAGGAGGAGGAGGAGGAGATGGAGGAGGAATAGTAGGAGATGGAGAAATGGGAGAATAAAGAAAGAAACAAGATGGAAAATGGTAGCGTGAGAAGGGAGTGTGCAAAAAAGAGCAATGAAGAGGAGGTAGAGTGAGTTCAAAGGGCAGGGTTGAAGAGGATGAGGAAGAGGAGGAGAAGGAGCGTGACAAGCAGGGCAAGGAGGAAGAGGAGGTGGTGGAGGAAGAGAAGGAGGGCAAGTAGAAGGAGGAGGAGGAGGAGGAGGTGGGGGAGAGCGCTGGCCATTTCAATGCAAGGAGGGTGTCGCTTGGTATTTAGCCGCTGCTGCGTCGGGAGTGTCAGCGGCCTGGGCAAAGGGGCGGCGTGTCTGTGCTGCGGCTGTGGAGAAGGCAAGGCTGTGTGTGCTGTGCCGCGGTGTTTAAGCTCGACTTCAACACAGCAATAATCTCCACAACACTGCTTTTTTTTCTTATTTTCTTGTTCTTCCTCAGTTTTCTTCTTTGTCTCCTCGTTTTCCTCCTTCTCCTCCTCCTTATCTTACAAAGCGTATTTTCTTTTTTTCATTGTTTTTTTTCGTTTTTTTTTCTGTTAAGTTCTTCCTCATCTTCTTGTTTTGGCTTTTTCATCTCGCTATTCATCATTTTATTTTTATTTCCCTTCCGTTTCCTTATTATCCATCTTCGTAGCTTGTAAACATGAGGAATGAATCGTCTGCAGGCAATATAAACAATGAAAGGAGGACAGAACGCTAAAGAAAAGAAGCAACGGTAATCGAACATATGTACCGTACGTGTATCTTCATTAGCTCGATTATCCTCATTAGAAAGCAGAGTTTTTAATGATGAGTCTTCCAGTTACAGACAGTCTTCCAGGTACAGAGGTCATTCCTCTCTCTCTCTCTCTCTCTCTCTCTCTCTCTCTCTCTCTCTCTCTCTCTCTCTCTCTCTCTCTCTCTCTCTCTCTCTCTCTCTCTCTCTCTCTCTCTCTCTCTCTCTTGTTTCTTCTGTCAATTTCTCCTCCTCCTCTTCCTCCTCTCCCTGGTGTTGAGATTATTCATTACACAAGTTCATGAACACTCCCTAATCAAGCAGGAAACATGGAAACATGGAAACAAGCATAAGGAGGAGGCGGTAGCGCTCTTTTTATAAATTTTCTGCTTCTTCTTGTTCTTCTTTTTCTTCTTCTTCTTCTTCTTCTTCTTCTTCTTCTTTTTCTTCTTCTTCGTCGTCGTCTTCTTCTTCTTCTTCTTCTTCTTCTTCTTCTTCTTCTTCTTCTTCTTCTTCTTCTTCTTCTTCTTCTTCTTCTTCTTCTTCCTCCTCCTCCTCTTTCTCCTCCTCCTTGAGAAGTAATGACAGACTTATAGAAATGGTTAAGGATTCGTTCCTCACTCAAGTTGCAACTCAACCGACAAGAGAAAACAATCTGCTGGATTTGGTATTAGTAAGCGACCCCGACCTCATTCGCGACTGTAAAGTTGGTGAGAAAATTAATGGTTGCGATCACCACTAAATCCGTTTTAATGTCAACATATGTCACAAACTCGTAGACAATCTGTCAGTGATACCAGACTACAAAAAATCAAATTTCATCATAGCCCGTGAGCTGCTTCCTCCTGCGACCTGGGACAATACAATCGACAACGTGTGGAACGACTTCAAAGATAAGCTTTTGGGAGTAGAAAAGGCTACAGTGCCTACGAAACCCAAGCGAGTAAATGGTGATGTAGATCCACCGTGAATGTCCAGAGAATTAAAAAGGGCGGTAAGCTTAAAAAAAAAAATATATATATATATATATATATATATATATATATATATATATATATATATATATATATATATATATATATATATATATATAATATAATGAAAGAGAATGACACTGCCGAAGCCCGCACACAGTACCACACCAGCCTAAAAGCTTGTCGCACCCTTATTAGAAGGTAGGAAACGCAACTATGATAAACAAATAGCGCGCGACATCAAGACCAACTCCAAAAAATTATTCACATACATCAGATCGAAAAACATATATCCAATACTGGTCCCCTGACACAGGAGACTGGATCAGTAACTCGGGACAGTAAACAGAAGGCCAGAATCCTCAACACTAACTTAGCATCCGTATTCACAGTCGAGGACATCGAAACCATTGCTGAGGGCCCTGACCCGCGGAGAAGGGAAAAAGTATTTGGATACACTCGATACGAACAAGTTAGCGGGACCTGACAGTTTGTCCTCGCAGTTATTAAAAGAGCTTAAACAACAAATAATTCAACCACTCACTAATATGTTCAACCGGTCAGTTCAATTGAATAAGGTCCCGGAAGACTGGAAGATGGCGAACGTAACACCGATCTTCAAAAAAGGAGACAAACGCGTTGCATTAAACTACAGGCTCATTAGTTTGACATCAGTGGCAGGAGAAATACTCGAAAAGATCATTAGAAACAAGCTTGTTAAGTTTCTAGAAGACAATAATGCAGTCTCCGACACCCAGTAAGGCTTAAAAAACAAGCGCTCCTGCCTAACGAATTTATTATACTTCTTCCAAGGTATATATAAGAACTGGGATGCCCACATCCCCAGTGATGTTATATACCTGGACTTTCAGAAAGCCTTCGACAAGGTACCGCACGAGCGACTCAAGAAACTCCACTCGGCGGGCATTGGAGCCAATCTGATCGCGTTGATATGAGATTGGCCCACCAGCATAAAACAACGAGTACTACTCAACGGATAGCCTTCCGATTGGCTTCCAGGCAGTCATTCAGAAAGACCTCAATTAAATTATCGAATGGTCGGAAAAATGGCAAATGTCCTTTAATGGTGACAAATGCAAAGTCATGCACATTGGGTCCAGAAATAGTAACTAGAAATACATTTTGAATGGTAAACCTCTGAAGGCGATGCAGGAGGAAAAGGATCTTGGAGTCACTATCAGGAATGACCTGAAACACGTGAATCCATGTAAAAAAAAAAAGCATATAACAAACCCAACACTATGCTCGGGATCACAGCGAGAAAGTTCGAGTGCAAGGCGCCAGACGTGATGCTATCCTTGTATAATTCCATGATAAGACCGCACCTCGAGTATGCAGTACAGTTCTGGTCTCCTAATTACAGAAAGGACATTGTTTTACTGGAAAGGATTCAACGACGCGACACGAAGATGATTCCAACCTTAAGGGCCTAACCGTGCGAGGAACGACTCAAGCGACTCAATCTCTTTACACTGAAGAAAAGACGTCTACGAGAGAATATGATTCAATTCTTCAAGTACGTGAAAAAGTTCAATAACGTCGACTACTCCAAATTCTTTGAACTGCAAAGCATCTCAAGAACTATAAATAACGGTTTACCCATTCAGTCGAGTCGATGAAAAAGACATTGGAAGGAGTTTCTTTTCGATCCGAGACATCCCCAACTGGAACAATCTTCCCTCAGAAGTAATAAATTCGAATACCATCAACTCCATCAAATATAGATTCGACCGTCATTTCGCTGCGTCGGGAGCAAACTGAATATCGTGGTGCTTTCATCTGCTCTTCAATATCGAGGTGCTTTCATCTGCTCCTCAATATCGAGGTGCTTTCATCTGCTCCTCAATATAGAGGTGCTTTCATCTGCTCCTCAATATCAAGGTGCTTTCATCTGCTCCTCAATATCGAGGTGCTTTCATCTGCTCCTCAATATCGAGGTGCTTCCATCTGCTCCTCAATATCAAGGTGCTTTCATCTGCTCCTCAATATCGAGGTGCTTTCATCTGCTCCTCAATATCGAGGTGCTTTCATCTGCTCCTCAATATCGAGGTCCTTTCATCTGTTCCTCAATATCAAGGTGCTTCCATCTGCTCCTCAATATCGAGGTGCTTTCATCTGCTCCTCAATATCGAAGTGCTTTCATCTGCTCCTCAATATCGAGGTGCTTTCATCTGTTCCTCAATATCGAGGTGCTTTCATCTGCTTCTCAATATCGAGGTGCTTTCATCTGCTCCTCAATATCGAGGTGCTTTCATCTGCTGCTCAATAACGAGGTGCTTTCAACTGCTCCTCAATATCGAGGTGCTTTCATCTGCGCCTCACTATCGAGGTGCTTTCATCTGCTCCTAAATATCGAGGTGCTTTCATATGCTCTACAATATCGAGGTGCTTTCATCTGCTCCTCAATATCGAGGTGCTTTCATCTGCTACTCAATATCGAGGTGCTTTCATCTCCTCCTCAATAATGAGGTGCTTTCATCTGTTTCTCAATATCGAGGTGCTTTCATCTGGTCCGCAATATCGAGGTGCTTTCATCTGCAACCCAATATCGAGGTGCTTTCATCTGCTCCTCAATATCGAGGTGCTTTCACCTGTTCCTCAATATCGAGGTGCTTTCATCTGTTCCTCAATAACGAGGTGCTTTCATCTGCTCCTCAATAACGAGGTGCTTTCATCTGCTCCTCAATATCGAGGTGCTTTCACCTGTTCCTCAATATCGAGGTGCTTTCATCTGCTCCTCAATATCGAGGTGCTTTCACCTGCTCCTCAATAACAAGGTGCTTGCATCTGCTCCTCAATATCGAGGTTCTTTCATCTGCTCCTCAATATCGAGGTGCTTTCATCTGCTTCACAATATCGAGGTGCTTTCATCTGCTCCTCAATATCGAGGTGCTTTCATCTGCTCCTTAATATCGAGGTGCTTTCCTCTGCTCCTCTATATCAAGGTGCTTTCATCTGCTCCTTAATATCGATGTGCTTTCACCTTCTACTTAATATAAAGGTGTTTTCATCTGCTACTCAATGTCGATGTGCTTTCATCTGCTCCTTAAAATCGAGGTGCTATCATCTGCTTCTCAATAACGAGATGCTTTAATCTGCTATTCAATATGACGGTGCTTTTATCTGCTCCTCAATATTGATGTGCTTTCATCTGCTACTCAATATCAAGGTGCTTTCATCTGCTCCTCGGTATTAAGGTGCTTTTACCTGCTCCTCAATATCGAGGTGCTTTCATCTGCTCCTCAAAATCAAGGTGCTTTCATCTGCTCCTAAATATCGAGGTGCTTTCATCTGCTCCTCATTATCGACGTGCTTTTATCTGCTCCTCAGTGTCGAGGTGCTTTCACCTGCTCCTCAATATCGAGGTGCTTTCATCTGTTCCTCAATATCGAATTGCTTTCATCTGCTCCTCAATATCAAGGTGCTTTCATCTGCTTATCTTAATCGATGTGCTTTCACATGCTCCTCAATATCGAGGTCCTTTCATCTGTTCCTCAATATCGATTTGCTTTCACTTGCTCCTCAATATCAAGGTGCTATCATCTGCTCCTCAGTATCGATGTGCTTTCATCAGCTCCTCAATATCAAGGTGCTTTCATCTGCTCATCAAAATCAATGTGCTTTCATCTGCTCCTCAGTATCAAGGTGCTTTCATCTGCTCCTCAATATCAAGGTGCTTTCATCTGCTCCTCAATATCGATGTGCTTTAATCTGCTCCTCAACATCGATGTGCTTTCATATGCTCCTCAATAACGAGGTGCTTTCATCTGCTCCTCAATAGTGACTGTTTTCATCTGCTTCTTAACAACAAGGTGCTTTCATCTGCTCCTCATTATGAAGGTCCTTTCATCTGCTCCTCATTATGAAGGTCCTTTCATCTGCTCCTCAATATCTATTTGCTTTCATCTGCTCCTCAGTAACGAGGTGCTTTCTACTGCTCCTCAATATCAAGTTGCTTTCATCTGCTCCTCAATATCGATGTTCTCTTATCTGCTCCTCAGTATCGAGGATCTTTCACCTGCTCCTCAATATCGAAGTGCTTTCATAATCTACTCAATATCGAGGTGATCTCATCTGCTCCTCAATTTCGAGGTGCTTTCACCTGCTCCTCAATATCGATGTGCTTTCATCTGCTCATCAGTATCGAGGTGCTATCATCTGCTCCCCAATATCGATGTGCTTTCATATGCTCCTCAATATCGATGTGCTTTCATCTGCTCATCAATATCGAAGTGATATCATCTGCTCCTCAATATTGATGTGCTTTCATCTGCTCCTCAATATCGAGGTGGTTTTATCTGCTCATCAATATCGAAATGCTATCATCTGCTCCTCAATATCAAGGTGCTTTCATCTGCTCCTCAATATTGATGTGCTTTCATCTGCTCCTCAATATCGAGGTGGTTTCATCTGCTCATCAATATCGAAATGCTATCATCTGCTCCTCAATATCAAGGTGCTTTCATCTGCTGCTCAATATACATGTGCTTTGATCTGCTCCTCAATATCGAGGTGGTTTCATCTGCTCATCAATATCGAAATGCTAGCATCTGCTCCTCAATATCAAGGTGCTTTCATTTGATTCTCAATATCGAGGTGGTTTCATATCCTCATCGATACCGAGGTGCTATCATCTGCTTCTCAATATCGAGGTGCTATCATCTGCTCCTCAATAGCAAGGTGCTTTTATCTGCTCCTCAATATTGATGTGCTTTCATATGCTCCTCAATATCGATGTGTTTCATCTCCTCCTCAATATCAAGGTGCTTTTCTCTGCTCCTCAATATAAAGGTGCTTTCATCTGCTTCTCAATATCAAGTTGCTTTCATCTGCTCCTCAATATCGATGTGCTTTCATCTGCTCATGAATATCGAGGTGCTGTCATCTGCTCCTCAATATCGATGTGCTTTCATCTGCTCCTCAATATCGAGGTGGTATCATGTGCTCCTCAATATCGAGGGGCTTTCATCTGTTCCTCAAAATCGAGGTGCTTTTATCTGCTCCTCAATATCGAGGTGCTCTCATATGCTAGTCAATATCAAGGTGCTTTCATCTCCTCCTCAATATCGAGCTGCTTTCATCTGCTCCTCAATATCGAGGTGCTATCATGTGCTCGTCAATATCGAGGTGCTTTTATCTGCTCCTCAATGTCGAGGTGCTTTCATCTGCTCCTTAATATCGAGGTGCTTTCATCTGCTACTCAATATCGAAATTCTTTCATCTGCTCCTTAATATCGATGTGCTTTCATCTGCTCCTCAATATCGAGGTGCTTTCATCTGCTCCACAATATCAAGAAGCTTTTATCTGCTCCTAAACATCGATGTACTTTCATCTGCTCCTCAATATCGATGTGCTTTCATCTCCTCATTATCGAGGTGCTTTCATATGCTCATCAATATCGAGGTGCTTACAGCTGCTACTCAATATCGAAATTCTTTCATATGCTCCTCACTATCGATGTGCTTTCATCTGCTTCTCATTAACGATGTGCTTTCATCTGTTTCTCAATATCGAGGTGCTTTCATCTGTTTCTCAATATCGAGGTGCTTTCATCCGCTCCCCAATTTCGATGTGCTTTCATCTGCTCCTCAATATCGAGGTGCTTTCATCTGCTCCTCAATATCGAGGTGCTTTCATCTGCTCGTCAATATCAAGGTGCTTTCATCTTCTCATCAATATCGAGGTGCTTTTATCTGCTCCTCAATATCGAGGTGCTTTCATCTGCTCGTCAATATCAAGGTGCTTTCATCTTCTCATCAATATCGAGGTGCTTTTATCTGCTCCCCAATTTCGATGTGCTTTCATCTGCTCCTCAATATCAAGGTGCTTTCATCTGCTTCTCAATATCGAGGTGCTTTCATCTGCTCGTCAATATCAAGGTGCTTTCATCTTCTCATCAATATCGAGGTGCTTTTATCTGCTCCTCAATATCGAGGTGCTTTCATCTGCTTCTCAATATCGAGGTGCTTTCATCTGCTCCTCAATATCGAGGTGCTTTCATCTGCTAATCAATATCAACTTGCTTTCATCTGCTCCTCAATATCGAGGTGATTTCATCTGCTCCTCACTATCGATGTGCATTCACCTTCTCCCCAATATCGATGTGCTTTCACCTGCTCCTCAATATTGAGTTGCTTTCATCTACTCCTCAATACCGATATGCTTTCATCTGCTCCTCAATATCGATGTGCTTTCATATGCTCATCAATATCGAGTTGCAATCATCTGATCCCCAATACCGATGTGCCTTCATCTGCTCATCAATATCGAGGTGCTATCATCTGCTCCTCAATATCGAGTTGCTTTCATCTGCGAATCAATAGTTACATATTCTCTTTAATATCAAGGTGCTTTCATCTGCTCCTCAATATCAAGTTGCTTTCATCTGCACCTCAATACTGATGTGCTTTCATCTGCTCATCAATATCGAGGTGCTGTCATCTGCTCCTCAATATCAAGGTGCTTTCATCTACACCTCAATACTGATGTGCTTTCATATGCTCCTCAATATCGAGGTGGTTTAATCTCCTCATCAATATCGAGGTGCTATCATCTGCTCATCAATATCAAGGTGCTTTCATCTGCTCCTCAATATCGAGGTGCTTTCATCTGCTCCTCAATATCAAGGTGCTTTCATCTGCTCCTCAATATCCAGGTGCTTTCATCTGCTCCTCAATATCCAGGTGCTTTCATCTGCTCCTCAATATCTAGGTGCTTTCATCTGCTCCTCAATATCCAGGTGCTTTCATCTCCTCGTCAATATCCAGGTGCTTTCATCTGCTTCTCAATATCAAGGTGCTTTTATCTGCTCCTCAATATTGATGTGCTTTCATCTGCTCCTCAATATCGAGGTGCTACCATGTGCTCGTCAATATCGAATTGCTTTTATCTGCTCCTCAATGTCGAGGTGCTTTCATCTGCTCCTTAATATCGAGGTGTTTTCATCTGCTTCTCAATATCGAAACTCTTTCATCTGCTCCTCAATATCGATGTGCTTTCATTTGCTCCTGAATATCAGGAAGGTTTTATCTGCTCCTAAATATCGAGGTGCTTTCATCTGCTCATCATTAACGATGTGCTTTCATTTGTTTCTCAATATCGAGGTGCTGTCATCTGCCCCTCAACATCAAGTTGCTTTCCTCTGCTCCTCAATATCGAGGTGCTTTCATCTGCTCCTCAATACCTATGTCCTTTCATCTTCTCCTCAATATGAAGTAGTTTTAATCTTATTCTCAATAACAAGAAGCTTTCACTTGCTCCTCAATATGAAGGTGCTTTCATCTGCTCCTCAATAACAAGGTGCTTTCACTTACTCCTCAATATTGATGTGCTTTCAACTGCTCCTCAATATCGAGGTGCTTTCATCTGCTCATCAATATCAAAGTGCTTTCATCTGCTCATCAATATCGAGGTTCTATCACCTGCTCCTCAATATCGAGGTGCTTTCCTCTGCTACTCAATAGCGAGGTGCTTTCATCTGCTCCTTAATATCGATGTGCTTTCATCTGCTCCTCAATATCGATGTGCTTTCATCTGCTCCTCAATATCGATGTGCTATCATTTGCTGATCAATATCGAGGTGGTAGCAGCTGCTAACCCATATCGATGTGATTTCATCTGCTTATCAATATCGTGGTGCTTTCATCTGCTCCTCAATATCGAGTTGCTTTTATCTCCTCATCAATATCGATGTGCTATCATCTGCTCCTCAATATCGATGTGCTTTTATCTGCTCCTCAATATCGAGTTGCATTCATCGGCGCCTCATTATCGATGTGCTTTTATCTGCTCCTCAATATCAAGGTGCTTTCATCTGTTCCTCAATATCGGTGTGCTTTCATCTGCTCCTCAATATCGAGGTGTTTTATCTGCTCCTTAATATCAAGATGCTTTAATATGCTCCTCAATATCGATATGCTTTCATCTGCTCCTCATTATCGATGTGGTTTCATCTGTTTCTAAACCTTGAGGTGCTTTCATCTGCTCCTCAATATCAAGATGCTTTAATATGCTCCTCAGTATCGATGTGCTTTGATCTGCTCCTCAATATCGATGTGCTTTCATCTGCTCCTCATGATCGATGTGCTTTCATCTGCTCCTCAATATCGATATGGTTTCATCTGCTCCTCAATATCGAGATGCTTTCATCTGCTCCTCAATATCGAGGTGCTTTCATCTGCTCCTCAATATCGATATGCTTTCATCTGCTCATCATTATCAAGGTGCTTTCATCTGCTCATCAATTTCGACGTTCTATCACCTGCTCTTCAATATCGAGGTGATTTCATCTGCTCCTTAATAACGAGGTGCTTTTATCTGCTCCTCAATATATAGGTGCTTTCATCTTCTCCTCAATATCGATGTGCTTTCTTCTGCTCCTCAATATCGATGTGCTTTCATCTGATCCTCAATATCGAGATGCTTTCATCTGCTCCTCAATATCGAGGTGCTTTCATCTGCTCCTTAATATCGATATGCTTTCATCTGCTCATCATTATGAAGGTGCTTTCATCTGCTCATCAATATCGACGTGCTATCATCTGCTCATCAATATCGAGGTGCTATCATGTGCTCCTCAATATGAAGGTGCTTTTTTCTGCTCCTCAATATAGAGGTGCTTTCATCTGCTCCTCAATATCGATTTGCTTTCATCTGATCCTCAATATCGAGGTGCTTTCATCTGCTCCTCAATATCAAGGTGCTTTCATCTGCTCCTGAATATCGATGTGCTTTCTTCTGCTCCTGAATATCGATGTGCTTTCATCTGCTCCTGAATATCGATGTGCTTTCATCTGCTCCTGAATATCGATGTGCTTTCATCTGCTCCTGAATATCGAGGTGCTTTTATCTGCTCCTCATTATCAAGGTGCTTTTAACTGATCTTCAATATCAGTTTACTTTCATCTGCTCCTCAATACCAAGGTGCTTTTATCTACTCCTCAATATCGATGTGCTTTCATCTGCTCCTCAATATCGAGGTGCTTTCATCTGTTCCTCAGTGTCGAGGTGCTATCATCTGCTCATCAATATCGAGGTGCTTTCATCTGTTCCTAAATATCGAGGTGCTTTCATTTGCTAATCAATATCGAGGTGCTTTCATCTGCTCCTCTATATCAAGGCGCTTTCACCTGCTCTTCAATATCGCGGTGCTTTCATCAGGTCCTCAATATCGAGGTGCTTTTATCTGCTCCTCAATATCAAGGTGCTTTCATCAGCTCCTCAATATCGAGGTGCTTTCATCTGCTCCTCTATATCAAGGCTCTTTCATCTGCTTTTATCTGCTGAGCATACTGAGTCCAGCTGGGCTGAGGTGTCATTAAGGAGAGGCAAGACCTTCAACAAGAATCTCTTAGTTGTAAAAGCTTCTACATAGGAAAAGAAGGCAACAGACATGAAAGATGGAGTTTTCCAGGCATTAAATGACATTCAAATAACTGATTCAAGACTCACTAATAGAGGTAACAATGTCATGAACTTTGATAATGAGAACACAAGGGCTGAGGCTGCTCAAAAACTGAAGTCTGTTGAGCAAATTAGTACCAAGAGTGTTGGAAAGATGAAACCAAAGAAGCAATGTGCATAAAGAGGAGACCAAGGAAAAGATATAGAAGACCATCTTAGACTGCAATGGGTTCTTACACACAATTGAGGGTGTTGAGAATAACACTGAGCTGATGTTTAGCAAGCCTGCGGCTGGCGGCACGATTCACAACATTTTGAGGTGTGACCCAACTGTGAGAGAGCTGAGTCACAAGTATCACGACAAGATGAATTTACAATGGGGAATATACACAGTGAGAGACGGATACCATGCAATTATATGCTATCGTTGTCAGGGTACGGCCATTTTGAGGCGAACTCTTCTGCCAAGACCAATGGAGACGCCTCATATTGTTTCAAATGCGCTGGCAATCATAAATCTCATGAGTGTCCCATGGCTGAGAAGAAATGCATAAGCTGTGTGAGTGACATGTTCCTCCAGTATATCTCTTTGGTGCCGGTATCTGATCTAATCTGCGGAATCAGAGTGTTCTTATCAGCACCGCCTGACGGTGTCGTGCGTGGCATAATAGCAGTGGCCCAGACACTCGCGGCGTGATATTTAGCACGACACCGCCTCATAGCCACCAGTGACCGACTCCAGCATAGCCGAGCCACGATTTCCTGAAGACCTAACAGACACCACCGCGGCGAGGGGCGTTGCGTCACCACCACCGCGGCCAGCAGGAGGTTGTCAGGCCACCACCACCACCACCACCACCGCGGCCAGCAGGAGGTTGTCAGGCCACCACCACCACCACCAGCAGCAGCGGCATGGCGTCTGCAGGGAAGGGGCCGGTGAGTCATAACCTTGAAGGAATAAACAAATGTATTATTCCTCAGAACATTCCCGTACCAAAATCTCCTACCTTGCCTTTTTTTTCTTACATCAAGGGAGGCAGTTTGTTTGAAATACACTTGATTGCAGTTTTCTTGATGGGCAAGTAGCGCTTTTGCGGGCTTCTATGTTATCCTGAATGAAGTCCGCAAGAAAGTGCTTTTGCTTAAACATATAAATAGCATGCACTTTTTAACAACCCGGCCTAGTTGAATAAGCAGTTTAAGGAGGGACAGAGCAAACACCATTTTCTCCTGAACAACATGTGTTCCAATCTGTTTTATGTTCTTACACGGTACTGGACGGTTTTCTTCTTCATATCATTCGTGTGCGGCTGACGATATATCTCTATTGATGATATTGTGTCTTCTGATGGTCGGTGGGAGGTCATCCGTTTTCTCAATGACTTCACGTGAGACAGCCTCAGTATCGCACTAATGAGGTATCCAAAATCGCCATCGGTTGCTTGATTGACCTAGCCCCCCTCCCGCTCAAAAACCAGTGCATTTCTGTCTCATCTAGTTTTCTCATATCTCCACATGGTAACTTATCTTGCATTACAGTGGGATAAAGACTGTTGAAGTCAAGATATGAAAGAAAAGTGTTTCTATCATGTTTTGAATTAAACTGAGGGTTCGTGTATATGTTATTGGCGCGTACAAAACGACGCACAACACTTGTGTAGCCCCCACGCACATTTGTTTGAATGCAATGATATATGTGTGGGCTACTAATTCCTCTAATTCCTGCTGTGTTTTTAACAGAAAAGAGTCATAGGCAAATCCTGGCAGGCTAACATAATTTACAATATCCAACCTCCACTGGGTTTTCAAAATACCTCTCCACTCTAGGAAGGCATCACATAGAAGGCCAACATCCACTTTTACATAAAGCAAC
Organism: Eriocheir sinensis; assembly: GCF_024679095.1. Taxonomy (NCBI): domain Eukaryota; kingdom Metazoa; phylum Arthropoda; class Malacostraca; order Decapoda; family Varunidae; genus Eriocheir; species Eriocheir sinensis. The sequence goes on along the minus strand of NW_026110369.1, from coordinate 89,256 downwards.
AAATAGTCCATCAGGCTCTGACACCCAGCTACTTTCCAAACATTCTGAGCATGTTTATAATCACTTTCGGAAAGTTCTGCTTCTTGAAGCGAATTGAAAAAATCAGAAATTCGTTCCATCGAATCCATATAGTCATAACAAAAAACCTGCTTTCCCTTGATCAGTAATGGTAACGCAGGTGCTGGCACATCTTTCAACATCTGTTGTGTGCATATGGGTTCGTTCCCATTGCTGATGAATTGGTTCGCTAAAGCCGCGAGTGAACCAGACATAGAGACATACGCGTCAATAAATCTCAAGTCACTTATGATGACTTCATGGTATTTCTGAACTGAATGTTTTGGTCTTAGTTTGATTTTCAAAGTCAGGTAGCGTTAATTCACGCGGGATTAACGTCATGTCGTAATCCGCATTATGTGCAATGAGAGTGCGCTGCAATTTGTGATTTTTTTCATTTGAAGGTTGCATCTATTACAATAAGCTTCAATGTAATTGTTTCCTGATTTTTCATGGTCATGATGTTTTACTCCTTTACCTTTTAAAACCTGTATTTACAGAGAAGACAGTGAGTTTGTTCATTGTGACGTGCCGTATCTTCATCGGTCATATAGATTTTATTGTAGCCTTTAGAAAATTTTAACTTCTTCCAGGAGTGTGGGTTCAGCTAATGTAAGTTCGTTCTATAATCAAAACAGTGTGAGTTCAGCTAATGTAAGTTCGTTCTTTATACAAAACAGTGCGAGCTCAGCTAATGTAAGTTCGTTCTATAATCAAAACAGTGTGAGTTCAGCTAATGTAAGTTCGTTCTATATACAAAACAGTGTGAGTTCAGCTAATATAAGTTCGTTCTATATACAAAACAGTGTGAGTTCAGCTAATGTAGGTTCGTTCTATATACAAAACAGTGTGAGTTCAGCTAATGTAAGTTCGTTCTATATACAAAACAGTGTGAGTTCAGCTAATATAAGTTCGTTCTATATACAAAACAGTGTGAGTTCAGCTAATGTAAGTTCGTTCTATATACAAAACAGTGAGAGTTCAGGTAATGTAAGTTCGTTCTATATAAAAAACAGTGTGAGTTCAGCTAATGTAAGTTCGTTCTATATACAAAACAGTGTGAGTTCAGCTAATGTAAGTTCGTTCTATATACAAAACAGTGTGAGTTCAGCTAATGTAAGTTCGTTCTATATACAAAACAGTGTGAGTTCAGCTAAAATGGTTTACAGCATTACTTCCACAACAGGATCCGCTTCCTACTGTTTCTCCGTTTCTATTCACTATAATGTAAGCATACGCTATGGCAAAGTGATGTCTCTTTACACCCATTCGAAGAAGGCTTTACGAGAATACTCTCAAAGACATAGAATGTTAAATAAAATGGATCATATGCTTTAGCATGATTAATAAATTTCACAGTATATCCCGCAGGTGGGAATTTTAGTCTTGTGATCATCATTGGGTGCTCAGCAAGCGTTGTCTTGTTCTCACAGGCACACAAATTTCCATGCAGTTTTTCCATGCTGCATGGTTCTTTTTCATTTCCCGCCGCAGGATAGTTTCCTTAAGCAGTTAATTAGAACACCAACGAGGGAAGAAAATATTTTGGGTTTGTTGTTAACTAATAAAGAGGACATAATAAGCAACATTGCGGTTGGGGGTTCATTAGGTAACAGTGATCATAAGGACATTAAATTTAATATTAAATGGGAGGATAGAGTCAGCAGAAACAACACTTAATACCTGACTTCAGGAAGGCGGACCTCGAGGTTTTAAGAAAGTAACTGCAAAGGCTTAAGAGAGTAAGATCAGAAGTAGCTGAGAGCTTAAACCATAGGGTTCGTTATGTTGGGAGTATAGAACGTGTAAGAGTTCCTTTTTCCTGGAGTTCACCATTGGTATACGCGTTCACCTGGGAGGCTCTCCAACAATGTTTGAGCGAAACTGTAGGGATTCAGGAGTATTTATACCCAAATCAACAAGAAGATATCCATAAGGACGTGAATAGACAGCATATATATATATATATATATATATATATATATATATATATATATATAAATATATATATATATATATATATATATATATATATATATATATATATATATATATATATATATATATATATATACAAACTGGTTTGTCTTCTCTTTTCCGTATATTTGTCTTCGGATGAGCGCTATCTTGATCTAGGGAAAAAGGTAAACTCGATGCGGCAACGTCTAAGGTCATATGACACCGAAGAGCAGGCAGAAAATATAATGAAATGCAAGTTGAGAAAATAAATAAGAAGAAAGAAGTTAAGAAATGAGATATAAGACATTAATTAATGCAAAATCAGAAGAAAAAAAATGAAAGTGCGTCAAATTTGCAGTTGTTGAGATAAGTTTCTTAATAGTAACATATGGCAATCTTTCTAAGGAACGTAGATGAGGAGCTTTGAGTGATTTTTATTTGTTAGGCTACTCTGACGAGAGAAAAAAAAATCAGTTTTATCGGTGTAACTCGGGAACTAATAGACGTATGAGGAATTTGAAGATACCATAAAAATCCTCACTAAATTCCGCTTCGGAGCATATATTCGGCTAAAAAAGTTGGCCCACAAAATTTCGAGCTAGCAGCAGATTTCTCAAGAATCAGAGGGGAATGGAACACACACACACACACACACACACACACACACACACACACACACACATGATCCCTTTTTCACGGAAAAAGGTAAACTCGATGCGGCAACGTCTGAGGTCATATGACACCGAAGAGCAGGCAGAAAATATAAAGAAATGCAAGTTGAGAAAAGAAATAAGAAGAAATAAGTTAAGAAATGAGATATAAGACATTAATTAATGCAAAATCAGAAAAAAAAAGACTTGGTGCTGCAGTGTTTAGGGTTAGATGACATCAAATAACCGAAGTAAAACAAAATATATATAAGTTAAGGGAAAGAAATAAGAAGAAACAAGTTGAGAAATGAGAAATAAGAAGATAATGATACAATACATCCAGCAAAAACTTAAATAATTTATCGAGTCTTACGTTCAATGACGATTTTTTATTTTATTTTCGGACTTGCATTAGAGAGTAAATTCATATTCCAGCCTGGTCATTAACCTAATGTCCTTAACCTTTTCCGTGATTATAATCTCGTGGTCATTCGAGGGCCCAAGATCTTATCTTAACCCTTCAAGTACCCCCTCTCCCGTCTCTCCCCCCCCCTCCCCTGCTGGGCACCCCTACTCCCGTCACCCTCCCGTTTCCGTACGCTAGTCCGAGAGGGGGAGGGGGTGGTGAAGTGAAAAAGGTAAGGATGGGGTGGGGAGGGAGGAGGGGGTCCAGATACCCCCTCTTCCATAGCCCCCCCGCTGAACCCCCCAACCCCCACTTCCAGTCCCCCCCGCTGAGGCTACCCCCACTTCCGTACATTTGTTACTACTTACAATACCCAGTACCAGAGGCGCCTTGGGATGTTGTTAATATAGACTTATTACAGCTCCCCCAGAGCCATCATGGTTCGCGCTACTTATTGGTGTGCGTCGACCAGTTCTCTAGGTTTCTAGTTCTAGCGTCTCTCAAGGCCCATGCCCTCGTGACTCACGTGTTGTGTCCACATTCGTCTTCTCGATTTTTTTTGAGTGACAATGGCACCGAGTTTATTAACACAGTATTGAGCGAAATATGCGCTCAGTTTAACATCACGCAATCCTTCATCACAGCTTATCACTCAGCTGCTAAAAGGTTGGCGGAGAGGGCTAATAGGAAAATCTTACAGGTCCTCAAGCCTATCGTGAACGATCTCCACGATAACTAGGAGGATTGGCTATCGCATATAGCCGCTTCCATAAATACGTCGGTAAACGACTCTACGGGGAAGTCTTCCTACTATATCTTATATGGGGTGGAGAAACGTCTTCCATACGACTTCCTAACAAAACCACAACAACCTTTCTACAACATTGATAGGTACGCACAACAGCAGATGCATATGTTTTCCAAGATACACTCAGAGGTTAGGTGTACGTTAAAAGCTACGAAGGTTGAAATGATGTCAAAATAACACAAACAGGCCGTCCCGGTGAAATTAAAAGAGGGTGACAGTCATGATTAAGTAAGCGGAAAGGAGTTCGAAGTTGGGGGCTAAATATGTGGGTCCTTACCGAGTTGTTCGGAATGTCAGGGGAAATCGGTTCGAGGTTCTCGAGTCAAATAGTGGAGTCAGTCTAGAAGTTTACAGTGATCGTCTGAAAGTAATTCCCTCACCTTTGGACCTTGATATTGGTAATTCCCCCTCAGAGTCAAATGTTCAACAAGATAATTCCAACACCCATAGCTATAACTTGAGACCACGGGTTTAAATACTTCATTCCCACCACTTTCAGATCATGATGTTGCGTTTTCTGATCATCTTGTCCCTCGGCTCCCTGCTTGCAGCGATACCCATCCACCTAAAGCCTGGCGCCCTCACGGCACACATAGGAGAGGTCTTCTTCATAGAAGATGTGCTCCTCGTAAAATATCCATATACTTCCTTGACCAACACCACAGACACAATCAGGATAGTCTCAGAAAAACTACTCGGCATGGCAGACGCCATACGGGCTACCAAGACTAGGGAATCAAAGGCACCTTCTAGTACCAACTCTCTGACTCAACATCGTTTGGTCCGCCTCAAAGTTCCTCTTCGGTACGGCAACCGACGAGGACGTACGCGATTTGCGGGACCACTACGCTCATGTACTTTCCTTTGCTGCCCGATATCGTAGGGTGATCAACGCCAATTGTTGAAAACTTGCGCTGTTGCGTACTAACATTGAGGAACTGCTAGAGCAGACAAATAAGATGGTAGAGGTTATCAACATAGTTGTCAAACAGATCGACCAGGTGAATCAGTTTCTCTTCCTAGATCAGGCCTTGCATGCATTGGAAAACGTCATTAACTCTGTCGCAACGGCAAATCAGCAGGTTATTAGCAACATGGTAGATGCAGCGCACGGCAGAGTCACACCTGCCTTGTTCCCTCTCCACGATTTGAGAACGATTATCCATATCGGGTATCAAAATTATAGCCTCACACCTTTATTCAACCCAGACATGAGTCAATATTTTTACCCCTTGATTGAGTCCAGCCTCACCCCCGATACCATAATCATTCATGTTCCATTTCAGACGGAGAACGTGTTTGAGGCACACGAAATTGTCCCGTTCCCTTTTTCAGCAAAGGACATTGTGTTAGCCCTGGACACGTCCCCGTCTCTTGTTCTAATCGCGAAGAATTTCGCTCTGTATTCAACGGGTAGCTACTCACTCTTTCAGTATTGCAAGGAGACGGTCTTCAGGCGATTCTATTGCTCTGCGTCTCTCTTTGCCTTCCTACCAGCTCGGGGAGGGGTATGCGAGATCGCCCTCACCCGCGTGAACGCGTCTGACGCTCTTTCCTTGTGCCCTTACAAGCAACTACCACCAACATCTGTTTTCCATAAGAACTTTCAGGGTCTGCATTATTTTTACTTCCCTCAGTCCTTCTAAGTATCAGTCATCTGCCCGGAGGGTACCACTTATCAACGTGTTAATGGTCACTATGCCATAACGGAAGCATACTATATCCTCTTCACTAACATAACAACGTACCCGTCCCGGATCCGTCTGGTTTTCACTGCCAATATTTCCCATCGAGTGTTTCCACTACGGTCTCTCGATAACATTCACTTCTCCAGAATCTGTTATGTGACTAATTCCCTTAATTCATTGTCTTTCGCAAACAAAACAGAGTTTGCGGAAACCCTGGAGGAAACGCTGCCTGAATACTTGCATCGTCCCTACTTGTACCCTGGATTTTTTGTAACAATGTTTGTGATGTTCGTCAGTCTCGTCGTCATGTGCTACCTTATTAGGAGGAACTCTGTCCTGCACGATTATTTGGTTGTGCAGACACGGCGACTGGATGCAGGGAGGCCACTGGCATGGTAGTTTTTCCTTTTCTCAAGCAAGTCAGATGACAGAAACCTGGCATTCCCCTGCTCCTATTCTTAACATTGTACTATGTTTCACTATTGTACTATGTTTCACTAGTGTATTTTTTTAGGAGCTAGATGAACGTTTCATTGTCTGTAACTATGCCAGTTGATAGCTTCTTATACATGTATCCTTATATTTATCTTTTGAGAGATTTCTTATGTTTCATGTCACACACGTTGTGTTTTACCTCTCCCTATTTATATTATGACTACACAAATGTTCTTACATAACCAGTGTTTTATTGTAATTGTGTCATGTAATTGTGTCTGCTTAACAAAGTCCCACTATGTATGTTAATGGTAACTAGACTGCTAGTTAGATTTTTGTATATCGCGAGGTCGCGATGACTGGTAGGTGACCGAGCAGTGTTATAGTATGATATCAATGTATTATTATTATTATTATTATTATTATTATTATTATTATTATTATTATTATTATTATTATTATTATTATTTTTATTTAATATCACCACGAATTAGGCATACAATTGTCAATGGAAAAGACCCACGACAGATAGATCACGCCACCTTATAGGAATGTCGTCCGTCAGTGTTTACCGTCTCAGTTTGTATACAACGCATTTCATAGTGCGTGGAGGTCACCTTGACGTATGTGACCAATTGTAACAATTATTTTCCAACCTGTAACTCGTCACTCCTTCACGAGAGTCCGATAAACACACAACGGCAGTCGCTCTCGCTCCGACGCTCCTTGTACATATAGGCTAAGAATATATTCGCCCTAAGGAAGCTGAAGTCTTTATCAACGCCCTTTAAACGCCCCCCGGTACCCCGTTACATTACTAGATGAAACAATATATTATTAGAGGCGAGGACATTGATATCTTTGAGAATTTCATATACCTTGGTAGCGTAATGCAGAACAACGGCAGGTCACACAAAATTATATTGATGGCTGGGAGAAGACTGCGTTGCACAGATAAGGTAGAGAGAGGTGACAGGGCACGGCATGCTAACAGACAAGTCCATGCGCTTGGAAATCTTTGTAAAAAAAAGTCGCATCAGCTGCTATTTACTTATCATATAATTTGAAGTGACCATGTCAATCAATATATATTATTTCTAAGAGAATCATTACTGCATTCTTGGATTGATGCGATAGATAGTATAATTAACTTTAAATGCACGTGTTATACATTTTTCACTCATTCTTCTATGCGTTCTTACTTATATTCTATCACTGCAGATACTCTCCTCATAGAAAAAAAAAACATTCACAAGTATAGAAGTATATGAGTAAATCATGTGATTCAAAAATAACTTCATATATATATGACTTATAATGGTCTTTTACTACAAATATGAAAGCTATTATTATATCTTATAATTGACTTTATAGTACGGGCCTGAGCCTGCCGTGCAATAACTTACATAATTCATACAACGCCGAGGAGGGGGTTGTGCCTTAGAGATATCGGAAAAAATCAGTCTGTAGAACAATGTTTTTATTCTTAAAAGCTCTCTCCTATGCAGACCATGATTCGCTCAGCGGCGTCCAGGGGGTGTCGGGCGTGGGCCACAACATTCACTAAGGCCAACATCACCACCACCACCAGCACTGGGACGTCCACCATCGGCACCAACGTGACACGGGGTAGACGACTCCCCCACACGGCCACGTCCAGTAAGCCGGCAGGGTGAGTCTTCGTGCTGGAGCGTTCTTCGGGCCGCTGCAACTCATCGTGGCATTTTGGTATCAGATAGGTGAAATATGAATATCTCACAGGTTCATCCGCAGTTATTTTTTTTTCAAGAGGGGCAGGGCCAGCATGTTTTACATCCTATACATAAACACATCAAGTTTCATATCTTCATTTTCCCAATATTTGCACCACCAGGTGTCCTCCTAAGGTTTTGATTACTATTAATTTTGTCATAACTTGCAAACAAAAGTGTGAACGAGAGTACGACAGATCTTCAAGGGTGGAACTGCCGTGGTCGGACAGTTTGCCTACGGGTAGTTTAACTACCATGACAATGTGCCTAGCGGATATTATACATATCGACACTGTGCCAAATTGATATTTCTCATTGATAAAAACAAAATTTTTCATTAGAATAAAAAAAAATAAAAATATATATATATATATATATATATATATATATATATATATATATATATATATATATATATATATATATATATATATATATATATATATATATATATATATATATATATATATATATATATATATATATATATATATATATATATATATATATATATATATATATATATATATATATATATATATATATATATATATATATATATATATATATATATATATATATATATATATATATATATATATATATATATATATATATATATATATATATATATATATATATATATATATATATATATATATATATATATATATATATATATATATATATACACACACACACATCACAACCTCCTCCTCTAAACCTCACCTTCTTCCTCACCGAAACACAGGTCTCTGAGGCTACTGACAGCAATCTCTACTCTATTCCCTACTACTATATCTATCCTAAATGTCAATCCAAAGCTGGATGTTGCGTCTACGTGCTCAACGACATCACTTACTCTCGTGAATTTTCCACCATCTGGCTAAGATTTCATTGTCATTCTATTACTAAATACATGAGTGCTGTTTATCTCTCACCTAACTCTACTAATTATGTAAAATTCTTTGACTATTTGAACTCTAAAGTGGAGCACATCTTGACCCACTCTCCGTTCGCTGAAATCTCCATCCTAGGAGATTGCAATGATCACCACCAGTTTTGGCTTTCATCCTCTTTCAATGACCAGCCTGGTGAACAAGCCTACAACTTTTCTCTCCTCAATGGCCTAGAGCAGTTGGTTCAGCACCCTAGACGTATTTCCGACCGTCTTGGAGACCGGCCCAACATACTAGACCTCTTCCTTACCTCTAACCCTTCTGCTTACTCTGCAAAATTGATCTCTCCGCTGGGCTCCTCCGATAACAAACTTATTTCTGTATTATGTCCAATCGCTCCTGTACACCCTCTGGACACACCGAAGAGGCGATGTTTCTGGCATTTTGATTCAGCTCGGTGGGTCGACCTGAGGATGTACATTACCGACTTCCCGTGGAATGATTATTGCTTCCCGGATAGAGACCCCTCTGTGTGTGCTCAGCGCATCACAGAGCTGATTGTCTTTGGAATGTAGGCATTCCACGTTCTTTCTACTCCTCACGATAAAAAGCCTTGGTTTAATCACGCTTGTTATCGTGCTGTCAATGAAAGAGAGGCAGCTCACAAAAGGTACCAGAGCCTTCAAACTAATGCTAATTATTAACTTTACATTTCTGCCCGGAATCGTGCCAAATCTATTCTCCGACTAACCAAAAACTCTTTCATTAATAGAAAATGCCAAAACTTTGCTTTCTCTAACTCTTCCCGTGACTTCTGGCATCTAGTGAAAAACATTACTTCCAACTTCACTTCTTCATCTTTCCCTCCACTCCTCAGTCCTGACGGCAACACTGCCGTTTCATTTATCACTAAGGCTAAACTCTTCTCTCAAACTGTTTGTAAAAACTCCACTCTGGACGATTCTGGGCATATTCCTCCTACTCATCCCCCCTCTGACTCTTTTATGCCTGTTATAATGATTCTTCAAAATGATGTTTTCTATGCCCTCTCTGGCCTCAATCCTCAGAAGGCTTATGGAGCTGATGGAGTGCCTCCTATTGTCCTTAAAAACTGTGCTTCTGTGCTGACACCCTGCCTGGTCAAACTCTTTCGCCTCTGCCTGTCAACATCTAGCTTTCCTTCCTGCTGGAAGTATGCCTTCATACAGCCTGTGCCTAAGAAGGGTGACCGTTTCAATCCCTCAAACTACTGTCCTATAGCTTTACTTTCTTGTCTATCTAAAGCTTTTGAATCAATCCTTAACCGGAAGATTCAAAAGCACCTTTCCACTTCTGACCTTCTATCTGATCGCCAGTATGGGTTCCGCAAGGGGCGTTTTACTGGTGATCTCCTTGCCTTCCTAACTAATTCTTGGTTATCCTCTCTTAGCCGTTTCGGTGAAACCTTTGCTATTGCCCTGGACATATCAAAAGCTTTTGATAGGGTCTGGCACAAATATTTGCTTTCCAAACTACCCTCCTACGGTTTCTAGCCTTCTCTCTGAACCTTTATCTTCAGTTTCCTTGCTGACCGTTCTGTTTCTGCTGTGGTAGACGGTCACTGTTCTTCCCCTAAACCTATTAACAGTGGTGTCCCACAGGGTTCTGTCCTATCTCCCACTCTCTTTTTGTTGTTCATTGATGATCTTCTTTCCAAAACGAACTGTCCTATCCATTCCTGCGCCGATGATTCCACTCTGCATTACTCAACTTCATTTAATAGGAGACCCATCCTACAGGAACTTAACGACTCAAGGCTGGAGGGAACAGAACGCTTAGCCTCAGACCTTACTATTATTTCCGATTGGGGCAAGAGGAACCTGGTGTCCTTCAACGCCTCAAAAACACAGTTTATCCACCTATCCCCTTGACACAATCTTCCAAACAACTATCCCCTATTCTTTGACAACACTCACCTATCACCTTCCTCAACACTAAACATCCTCGGTCTATCCTTAACTCAAAATTTCAATTGGAAACTTCATATCTCATCTCTTACTAAATCAGCTTCCTCGCGGCTGGGCGTTCTGAACCGTCTCCGCCAGTTCTTCTCCCCCGAACAGTTGCTGTCCATTTACAGGGGCCTTGTCCGCCCTCGTATGGAATATGCAGCTCATGTGTGGGTGGGTCCACTCACACAGCTCTCCTTGACAGAGTGGAGTCAAAGGCTCTTCGTCTCATCAGCTTTCCTCATCATACTGATAGTCTTCTACCTCTCAAATTCCGCCGCCATGTCTCGTCTCTTTCTATCTTCTATCGATATTTTCATGCTGACTGCTCTTCTGAGCCTGCTAACTGCATGCCTCCCCCCCTCCCGCGGCCCCGCTGCACTCGACTTGCTACTCATGCTCATCCCTTCACTGTCCAAACCCCTTATGCAAGAGTTAACCAGCATCTTCACTCTTTCATCCCTCACGCGCTGGTAAACTCTGGAACAATCTTCCTTCATCTGTATTTTCTCCTGCCTACGACTTGAACTCCTTCAAGAGGAGGGTATCAGGACATCTCTCCTCCCGTATTTGATCTTGCTTTCGGCCACCTTTTTTGTTTCTTTTTTAGGAGCAGCGAGTAGCGGGCTTTTTTTTATTATTGTTTTCTTTTTTTGTGTGTGCCCATGAGCTGCCTCCTTTGTTGTAAAAAAAAAAAAAAAAAATATATATATATATATATATAATATATATATATATATATATATATATATATATATATATATATATATATATATATATATATATATAAATATATTTTTTTTTTTTCTTTTTTTTAGGGTGGTGGTTAAAATAAAAGTTGTAAAAATAGTGTTCCCCACTCAGATTCCTGTCCCACTTCATTAGAAAACACTGTAGCCAAAATTTTATCAAAATAGCATGGTATTTATCTGGTGCTCAATGACCTTGAAGTTTCACTCCAAATCAATGTAGTATTAAACGGCAAAGAGGGCTTTTTCGCAAACAAATGCCCAAGATGGTCTTTTATATATTTCCCGTTAGTAGAAAGCAACACTGACATGTCTAGTAATATTATATAATACCTTGTTAGGAATGCCTTTCTAAGTTAATTGTAGCAAATGTTTCAATGGTAACATAATTCATCAGTTTTCATCCGTCTAAAATTGTATAATTTTCTTTTCCTGACGTGCACTTTTGTCTTTGTGTGTGATGGCAAGCACCAAAATGAGGAGCCGATATCTTGTGGCACCACGGGAAACAATCGCTGGAGACCAACTACCATCTGGAAGAGAAGTCCTAGGTCTAGTTATTTACAAGCTCGATGTTCGGAAGAATACGATACGCATTTCGGCACACGAGGTGTTCCTCATTGTGGAATAAGTCTGGGCGAGGGCAAGAATTCCAAAGCAGCGAATTGATAAGGTGGAGACGAAGATCGAGAAGGTGCATAAATAATATGCCCTTATCCGGAAGAACAAGAAACGCACTACCTCGACTCAAAGTGAGCGATAAAATAAATTTGGTGAGAAACTAAATGACTTGTTCGACGTGGCCCTTGCAGATGCCATGGCAATAATGACAAACGCGGAGGACAAGGACTTCCTCCTCACCCAGCGCGAGCCTGGTCAATATTGGAGGATGGGCGGCTTTGATCCCGTGCAAGCTGCTCTTGAGAAGCGTGTTGCAGAACGCCACGCGGCCCAGACATCAAGGCAGGAAAAGGCGCTTCACGAGGCCACAGCATCGTCGGCGACTGCGGAGTTTGAATCATCCAGCAGCAGCAGCAGCATTCCTGTCAGTAGCCCAACTCGAAGCTCCCACAGCAGCGCCAGTGGCCCCAGCGAGCCAAAACGAGCATAACATGGCTTGATAAACGTCGTGACGCCAGGCGTAGCAGCGTCCCTTGATCGAGCGAAGGTGAGCGACCGTGCAGCTGTCTACGTGTTGACAGAGACAGCACGCTCTCTGGGCCACAACCCCGAGGAATTGAATATCAACTGAAGCTCCATCCACGATCTCCGCCGTCAACATCGCGAACACCATGCATTTTCTCTGAAAGAGGAGATCAAGTCTGACGGTCCTCTCATAGTACATTTAGATGGAAAATGATGATGGACCTCACTACTAAGAAACACGTCGATCGTCTCCCAATCCTGGTGTCGGGGTAGAGCGAATTTAAGCTCCTCGGAGTAGCCGAGCTCCCCAGTGGCAGCGGCACTGATGCTGCTCGCGCTGTTGTCGACGCAGTGCAAGAATGGGGACTGACCAACCGAATCGTCGGCATGGGTTTTGACACCACTGCAGCGAACACTGGCCATCACCAGGGCACATGTATTCTAATTGAGAGAGCTCTCGACAAGGACTTGCTCTACTTTGCCTGCCCGTACAACGTCCCGGATCCCGATAATATCACATATACCATGATCAGACACCTTAGCCCTACCACTACGACCCTGCTGCTCCAAATATACAACACAGTCTGGCAGACTGGTATCATGCCAACTGAATGGCGCAAAGCCAGTCTACTTCCCATCCGTCAACATGGGAAGGATGATTGTCAGTCCTTGCACTACATACCAATTGCTCTAACATCTTGCCTTTGCAAACTTCTGGAGAGGATGGTACATTTTCGCCTAGTACACAATCTAGAGAGCAATAACCACCTGTCTCCTTACCAGGCAGGGTTTCGGAAGATGAGAAGAACAGTAGATGCCCTCATGCGTCTTGAATCAGTTATCTGCTGCACGTTTGCAGAAAGACAACACATGGTGTGTATTTTCTTTGACCTCGAGAAGGCCTACGACACAACATGGAGGTATGGGATTTTAAACCAGCTTCATAACTTTTGTCCCCGTGGACGGATGCCAAAGTTTGTTGAGGTTATTGAGAACGACGGTCTTTCCGCGTAAGAGTTGGTGCCTCCTACTCACCCCTCTATGAACACCAGGAAGGAGTTCCCAAAGGAAGCGTCCTCAGTGTCATCTTTTTTGCCGTGGCCATAAATGGAGTTACAACGTCGTTTCCAGATGGGGTGTCGTCCTTTCTCTAGGTCGACGACCTGGCAATCTGGTACTCGGCGTCTCGGATGTCCTCCGCGGAGCGAAGACTGCAACATGCCATCGACAGATTATCCAGATGGGCGGAGAATCATGGCTTCCGATTCTCACCATCTATGACGGTTGCCATGCACTTTGTGCCGCCTGATAAGTCACCATCCAGACCTTGATCTCATCATGTGCGGTTCACGACTACCTGTTGCGGAAGAACACAAGTTTTTGGTACTTGTACCTCACATGGCAACCACACTTAAAAGCCTTAAAAAACAAAGTGCATGAGATCGCTCGATCTCTATCGTGTCCTGTCATGCACTTTATGGGGCGCTGACAGCACTATACTACTACGCTTTTACCAGGCACTCATCGGGTCGAGACTGTCCTACGGCTGCGAAGTATACACATCAGCAACAACCTCCCACCTCCGCACAATTGATGCAGTCCATCACGCTGCAGTTCGACTGTCAACATCCCCTATATCAAGTATTTTAGTTGACGCAGAAGTACCACCTTTAGACTTGGAGAGAGACGGACTTCTTAATACTGGTACAGGCTACAACGCCAGCCAAACAACCCTGCCTCCATTGTTACCTCAGACATCAATGTATATGTAATATACAAAAACAAGCCTCTCCTACCACGCCCCTTTGGTTTCCGTGTCCGGAATATCTTTCACTACCATACTTCCCAATAGCAGTTTATCAGGTACCCCCCATCACAGCGTGGGAGTTCCCAAACACACATTTCTGCCGGTACCTCAACTTCAACAAAGCAAGTATCTCGACAGCAACTGCTCGGCAGCTTTTCCTGTCACACACAGCAAGTCACACCAATTCTGTATCAGTATATACAGTCGGCTCCAAAGCCGATGCTGGCGTCGGATTTGGAGCTGTCTTTCCAGACTTTTCCAGTTCCGGAACATTACCTCCCTTAGCCTCAATATTTACCGCAGAATCTTTACTTTGCCTGTCGTTTTTTTTACCGTCTACTCTGACTCACAGGCAGCCCTGTCCGCAATTGAAGAATTTAGAGGCATCCACCCTATAGTTTTATAAATTTTTAGCTGGCTGGTTCTGGCCAAAAGGCGTGGCCACCAAATATTTTTTGCTGGGTACCTGCCCACGTCTCTGCGCGGGCTGCTGCTTCTCGTCCTCTCTCACAGTGCGCTCTTCCACCCCGGGATTTGCATCCCACCGTGCGGTCTGCACTCAAGAGTGTGTGGCAGCGCAGGTGGACGGCTGTAGTTGCCACGACGGCTTCCTCATGTCCCGGGGAGTTCAGCCCTACTGTGATGACAATTTGATCCCCCTGACTGTTCGGCACTTGCTAGTCGAGTGCCCCAGTATCGGGGACCTGCGAGAACTGTACCTCCCCCGGTGTCGGGGTGGGGATGGGAGTTTCTCTTTCTCTCTCTCAGGTGCTTGGGGAGAAGGCACTCTCCCCGGGACATGACGTTTATGGCTTCCTACAAGAGGCAGGCGTCCTTAACCTCCTGTTGGTTTTATTGACCTGTTATTGTTGTTTTTTATCAAGTTTTTGTTTATTTTAACCAGTTTTACATAGTTTTATTTGTGTCGTTCTTTATCATGTTTTTTTAACCGTTTTTATTGTTTTATAATATAATTTTTTTTTTGTATTAAATTCGGCGCCATATGAGCCCGCAGTTGAGGCGCCAAGATTGAACGCTCCAATAATCATCTTCCCGCCCTCCCCACCCCCTCTCATCCTTCCGCCTAATGAGGGTTCGCACCTCCGCCCACTTCTCCCTCCACCTCACTTGACACTAGTGATCTCCAACTTGTTTGTTTGAATTCTTACAGAAACTTCATTTTACCATAGTTTCCTCTGCCCCTCCTACTTATTTCACTTCTACAATCAGTAACAACATAAATTATCTGTTAAATGTCTTTATTATCAGAGAGAGAGAGAGAGAGAGAGAGAGAGAGAGAGAGAGAGAGAGAGAGAGAGAGAGAGAGAGAGAGAGAGAGAGAGAGAGAGAGAGAGAGAGAGAGAGAGAGAGAGAGAGAGAGAGAGGGAGGAAGGGAGAGAGGGAGGGAGAGAGGGAGAGAGAGAGAGCAGGAGGAGGAAAGGTTTGCCATAATCGCCTAGACTATCTGAAGCATTCCGGTGCCCTAATGCGGTGTCACTAGCTAGCATATCAACGTGCATATCTACAGAGTCCTAAGCTGGCCAGTTTATCCCAAGGAGCGCGGTCAAGCCCATTCGTGCTCCCATACCCCGCTAAAGAAAGAAAGAAAGAAAGAAAGAAAGAAAGAAAGTCAGATTTATAAAGAACAATATATACAGAAGGAACAGGAAGGTAAAAAGAAAGAGGGGAAAGATGGAAAAAAAGAAGGAGAAAGAAAAAGAAAGAGGAAGAAAAAGAAAGAGGAAGAAAGAGAAAGAGGAAGAAAGAGAAAGAGGAAGCAAACTAAAAAGATAAATAAATAATGGGAAAGAAAAACAAAGAGAGAAATAAATAAATAATGAGAAAAAATATGAGATAAAGAAATAATGAGAAAGAAAACGAAAGAGAGAAATAAATAAATAGAAAAAGAAACAGAAAGAGAGAAAGAAATACTGAGAAAGAAAAAGAGAGCAAGAAATAAATAATGAGAAAGAAAAAGAATGAGAAAAAGAAATAATGAGAACTAAAAAGAAAGAAAGAAAGAGATAATAAGAAAGAAAAAGAAAGAGAGAAAGATATTAATTAATCAGAAAGAAAATAAAGAAATAAAAAAGTAGTGAGAAAGAAAAAGAAATAGAAAGAAAAAAATTATGATAAAGAAGGAAAATATATAGACAGAAAGAGCCTCCCCTTCATAACCCACACTCCTTCTATTGTATCCTGGGACGTGCAGGTATGAATAGGAAGGGAAGGGTGAGATGTGTGTGTGTGTGTGTGTGTGTGTGTGTGTGTGTGTGTGTGAGGGGGGGGAGGTCTCGCTGTGACAGGCTCAGAGCGAACTTCAAGGGAATGGCTGAGGAAGAGGAAATCCTCCTCCTGCCCAGCCAGAAGTGTAAGGGAGACATCGGCCGTAACTGACACTACTGGCGGGAGGAACTGCCCGTGCCCTACTTGCTGAATCATTTGCCTGTCGCTTTGCTTGGCATCGGCTATAGTTGTTTATATTGTATATATCATTTTTGTTTTTGTTTTTGTTTTTCAGGAAGAGGACCTACAGTGCCTTTTACAATGATACACGAAGATTTAATGAGACTATAAGAGACAAGATAGTCGAAACAAGGCAATGGGGCAATTCACGAAGTTCTTCCCCATCCAGTAATACATCTTACCTCCATATAAAACTTTCAGTCGTGTTTGCATCAGCAACATAATTATATGCTCAGTTTGTTTCACTCCTCCACCGCACTGTTCGTGAACCAGTTTTTGCCTATTTTTTCCTGAACATAACACCTACTTCATCAAGACTTTTACACGTTTAAAATGTGAATAATCTTTTAAGTATACGTCTTTCCAATGGAGGAAAGTAAGTTTTCTTTAGTCTTTTTCTGTACGGCAAGTTTCTAAATCCTTGAATCATTTTAGTAATTCTTTTCTTTTTCAAGACAATCTACATTATCTATGTAATCGGGGCAACAAAACTCAACAGAATAATCAAGGTGAGACTTAACCAGCGACAGACACAATTTATGGATAATTATTGTGTTCTGGTTGCTATAACTTTTACCAATGAACCTGCCTCCTCTCTGTCGTCCAATTAGAAAATTCATCAGTAAACTTAAAGTCACTGCTTCTACGTTAGTCAGTATCGCTTATATAGCTGATAAACATGCTGAAGTCAAGATCGCTGATGTAGCTGATACACACCACAGTCAAGACCATTGATGTAGCTGATAAACACATTGTACGTAGTCAAGATCGCTAATGTAGAGAAACTGCAATAACACAGTGAAAATATCTGTAATGAACACCACTGAGTGCCGGGAATCGAATCAGAGCCTGCCGAGTAGAAGCCAGGTAGCATACCAATTAGGCCAACGATGAGCTAAAAGATCACCACGCCAGAAGCCGCTTCTGCGGACTATACCTGACGCCCTCGCCCTGCACTGTGGCACATACGGTGTATGTAAACTTTAGAGAAACCGCAATAACACAGTGAAAATATCCGCCATGAACACTACTGATTGCCGGGAATCGAACCCGAGCCTTCCGAGTAGAAACCAGGCAGCATACCAACTAGGCCAACGATGAGCTAAAAGATCACCGACCGAATGATCCGACGGGCCACGGGTACCTACTGTCCACAGTACGGGGCGAGGGTGTCAAGTATAGTCCGCAGAAGCGGCTTCTGGCGCGGTGATCTTCTAGCTCATCGTTGGCATAGTTGGTATGCTGCCTGGCCTCTACTCGGAAGGCTCGGGTTCGATTTCCGGCACTCAGTGGTGTTCATTACGGACACCGTAGTCAAAATCATTTACGTAGCGGATAAACACACCTCACTTAAGATTTTTTTTTTTAACATGTCAGCCTATAGCGCCGGTAGGCTTTTCTTGGGGGGCCTGGATGGTAGTCGGACTCAGCCCGTCATGGCGCAGGCGCGTGTTTTTTAGTCTCGCCATCTTTTCTAGCATCATGCTGCCCCCGGAGCTCGTTCTTAATTCGATTGGACGGTTTCCTCTAGAGTCCGGGTTGATGGGTGGTTTTCAGGACATCATGTGGGTAGCCTATGGCCACTCGACGGTGCCTGAAAATCCCAGGTGGTAGCGTGGTAATTCGAACCCGTGTCGTCCATCACGCGGTGAATGCGGTTCCCGCACGCTAGCCACTCAGCCACCGCCTATCCAAAGATTACTGATGTAGCTGATAAACACACCGTTGTAAATATCGCTGATGTAGCTGATAAACACATCGTAGCTAAGATTGTTGATGAAGCTGATAAAGATTAATTATTATTGCCCTAAGACTGATCCATGTGGGACGCAGCAAACACGAGCCCAATCTTATTGATCCAAGTGTACTTGAGCGTTTTAAGGCTCCCTGCCCCTCATGAGCAGCTCTAACCTGCCTTCCCCATGAACTTCATCCAGTTATTTGGACAGATGTGGTCTCACTTCCACAAAGTTTTCTGTTCTTCAATTGGGCACACGCATATTATTAAACTTTTTTTTTCACAGTAGAAGAAGCTCCTGATGGGCAAAAATGAACGAGTGGATCAACGGCTGCCGTGCTGCGAGCGGCGGCAACGACGCTCAACGTCAGCGGCGTTGTGCTTTTTCATTTGGAGACATTTTTTTTCTTCGGAAACTACTAAAAACTGACTTATTGCAATTTCATCATCCGCCGCCGCAGCTGCAAAATAGCTTGCAGAGGGTTTAGGGTGGGGGAACATATTTAAACTAGCCCAACCGAGCTTTACGACCTAACAGCTAACGGGGGGGGCTTCACCCCCCTCGACCCCCCCACATGTATATTCGACTTATTTCTGCGAGGTGTGTTAGTTACCCGTGAAATGTCAACACATGAAAATGTCACGCTCTCCCTCCCAGCGCCCTCAATTGGGCCCCGAGGCGGCCGCAAAAAAACTCGCTAACTTCAAAAATCGCTAGCGGCGTTAGCAGCAGTTTGCGACGCACATAAATGGGGTTCAAAATGCGTAGAATAACGAGATCTAACCGATGGTAAGTGTGAGAAGAGACGGGGAACAAAGTATCCCCGTTCCCCCCGTGACGCCCCGAGGCGGCCGCAAAAAAAAATCACTAACTTTTCAAAAATCGCTAGCAGCGTTTCTATCAATTTGCGATGCATATATATGGGGTTCAAAATGCATAGAATTGTGAGATCTAGCCCATGGTTAGGGTGAGAAGTACCACAGTGAGATGGGCAACTCTATGAACATTTACCGTACTTAGCAGGGAGTAGCCACCGTCGCCTCAACCCCGCTTGCCATTATTATTGGTTTACTTTGTTTATTAAGTGTTAAGTGCTTTAAGTGTAAATAGTAGATGTAATTATATATGTAATATTAATTTTAATGTGCGAGTTGTGTCTCATTTTCTTGAAACCCGGGGACACACACAAAGCTTATTACTCTCTCTCTCTCTCTCTCTCACACACACACACACACATACACACACACACACGAATTCCTGACCCCGCTTAGGCCCCTCATTTCCGCTTGTCACTCCTTAATGAGGTTCGCATATCCGCCCCTAAGTGATTGGTCTTGCAAGGCCCAGCCACACCAGGGAACTTTATTGGGAAGCAAAGAGTTCCTACTATTTTCAAATGTGTGTGTGTGCGTGTGTGTGTGTGTGTGTGTGTGTGTGTGTGTGTGTGTGTGTGTGTGTGTGTGTGTGTGTGTGTGTGTGTGTATATATATATATATATATATATATATATATATATATATATATATATATATATATATATATATATATATATATATATATATATATATATATATATATATATATATATATATATATATATATATATATATATATATAGAGAGAGAGAGAGAGAGAGAGAGAGAGAGAGAGAGAGAGAGAGAGAGAGAGAGAGAGAGAGAGAGAGAGAGAGAGAGAGAGAAGGGGGGGAGTGGGTGGAGCATTGTCAGCCATCCTCCACTCACGTCAGGTCATGATCTGGTCGTGACAGCTATTGGTGGAGTTGTTGGGTGGTGGGTGTGTACGAAGCTTGCGATAAACTGACAGTTCCAACGGGGAGGTTACACTTTTATTTTATCTGACTGTACCAGGAACCCGCAATTCTCGACCTTCTGTATTTCGAAAAAATCAGGAGGAGAGAGCTGTTGATGTTCCTGGTACCAGATCCATGGGGACTAACACATAGCTCGTAGCCAACCCTGTCAGTGCCAGTAGAAGCAGTGAAGTCGCCCAGGACAAAGAGTGTGTCCCGGGGAGGGCACTGTTCTAATACGGAATCGAGTTTGGCGTAGAACGTCTCCTCTTCAGTTTCGCGCGTCTCGGTAAGAGCGTACACTGCAACAAGAGACATAAAGCCCAGTGTGTGCTTCAGCCTCACTCGCATTATACGCTCATCAACCGGAGCAACCTCAACCACAAATGGCAGCAATTGACTGGAGATGCCCATAGCTACCCCACCTGACACGGAAGCCATTGCTCATGCTGGACCAGTAGAAGGTGTAACCCCCCTCACTGATCTCGCCACTGCCAGGCCTCCTTGTCTCAGAGAGTGCCACTATGTCCACCCTCGGCCTTCTGAGCTCATTTGATAGGTGGGGCAGTCGATCATCGTCCGAGAGGCTCCGGACGTTCCAGGAGTCCACACGCAGAACCCTCCGAAGGTTAACCCCGGGCCTGGTTCTTCGGGCGGGCGCAGCCTCTGCACCACCCCGGCCACCCCCAAAACAAAAAGAGGGGCTAGGGGGCCCTTCCTCCTTCGAGGTGCAGGGGTATCGTAGGTTTTGCCCTGTACCCGTCACTGATGCGGATACGGATGCATCGTGGAAGCCTGTCGCGCGGTCGGGCCTCCCAGCAAGACCGGATCGGGGTCGAGGCTCGCCTTACGACCCCGACCTCTACTTTTTACTTTGTGTTTGGCAAGGCCACTTTATTGTAGGGGAGGGGGTGCAAGCCCCTCCCCCAACCAGCCCAGATCAGGGGCTGGCCTGACTGCTCGCCATAGGGTAGGGAAGCAGGACACCTGGGGGGATTAATCACCCGGCTACCCAAGGAAAGAAGCGTGAACAGAAGAGGGAGATGAAGCTGGGAAAGACAGCTCGGGGGAGGTTGAGGGGGCTGCATTCCTCATTCAGATAGACCTGCCCCTACCCTGGTCATTTGGTTACCACCCAGCGTGTTGAAATGGTTACCATACTTGTTGGCAATTATTTCGGCTTGTCACTTAGTGTAGCATTTCCACAGGAGAAACACTACATCAAGTGAGTGGATGTTGGGCGCCCCCAGCCACCACATAAAAAAATGTTTAAAAAATGACATAAAATCGGAGGTTAAGTGAAAAAAACTTTAATGTTATATTGTGCAAGTGTAGATACAGTTTCTTTCCGACGCATTTTCCTCCCAATTAAAAAAAAAAAAAAAAATGTGTGGGGAAAAAAGTTGTATGTAGCGTAACCTAACTTATGTTAATGTTTCAAATAAATAGGGAGACTGGGTAAAAAGTAGCTTTTGGCGTATGTTAAACGTTCCCATTGAAGATCACCCACAAGGTAATCCCAGATGGTCTTGCTATAATCAAACTTATCCTCTCCACACAGAACCATATCCAGAAGCGCTGATTATTTCTTAAAGTAGGGCGGAAAAGACATTTGTTTAATTAGGAAGCCGGTAGACATCTGAAATTAGTTTAGTTGTCTTAAAAAGCATAGGGACGCCTCGTTTACATCGATTGTCACATTTAGTCCTGCCGTGTGCTAGGTTATGGTTAATATACAACATGTAGGTGATATTCCTGATCATTACTTTTCCCGCCCGTAGAGAAGAGGGTCTCAAGTGGAGGTTCCCCGCAGACGATAGGACACAGGCCAGAGTGGCGGCTGTGGAGAGCGGGTGTTGTCAGAGCACCATCCTCACCTTTAATTCCGTGGCGCCCATCACCCCTGACCTGATGGAGGAGGCGCTCGTCCACCTCTATGGGTAGGTGCAGTGGAGGCAGGGGCGTACACTGGCATTATATAATGCCTTGGTGGATAAGCTATGCTTCATAAGGACGTAGTTAGGCTGTTCAAGAGTGGTCACATGTGCGACTTTTCTCATTTTAATTTTCTTTCAACAGCAAGATCGAGTCACTCAGACTTTGCTTCAGGCAAAGAGAGGGGCAACTGTGGGTCGCCAACATGCCTCGACAAAAAATAGATTTACAGGTATAGTACTATTAGAGATACGTGGCTGCACAGTGGCATAACACCATTGACTTTCTTTGGTAATAAGCAAAGTTTTGAGTGCTACATGTCATTCTTGAAGTCAGTCACCACACATCGACGGTTTTGTCTTTCAGGTGGTGACCTCTACGGACTTGGAGCACGAACACTCTGAATTGCATAAAGTAAAATTTGATCTCTGTAATGGGCCATTGTGGAATGCTCGGCTCATGCCATGTCCTCCAGATGCTCCCTGTCCTCTCCCTGAAGTGAAGGCAGCATATCCTCATCAGTGTCACCTCCTAATGTCCGTCCACCATGCTGCTAATGACGGAATAGTCGTACTACTGATGTCGGAGCAGTTGTCCCACATCATCGACAGCCTCCTCGGAGGATTACCCGTGGACACTAGGCCAGTCGGGGAGCTCCGTGACGGCGTGGAGGCCAGAGAGAGGGAAAACAAGATTAGGGAAGAACTAGAAAGGGATCCTGAGAGGCTTATGGCGGCCATCAGAAAACATTTACCGAGCAAACATCTTCCCCTGCTCATGGAAGCTTATGGTGTCCTGAACGCAGCCAACCCACCGACGCCGGATTTGAGGACTTTGCTCCTCGACAAGCAGATGGTGGAGAAGATCACTGCCAAGGCCCGAGCCACTGGCGCCACCCTCAACGCCTGCTTCATTGCTGCCTTGAACGTGTCCATGATGGAGGTGGCGCGCGAGGGGGGGTTGGAAAGAGACATCTACAGTCTTTCCACATGGGTCCCCGTCAATTCCCGCCGACTAATGAAGAACTGTAAAAAACTTCCTCTTGGCTGTCATTCCATACCCTTCACGCAGTGCACCTCAACGCCACGTGACGTGAAGAAAACTTCTGGCAGTACGTGCAGCACCTCGACACCGAGCTCCGTGGGAAGATAAAAAGGGACTACATGTGCGAACAGAGGGTCCTGGAGGCGCTGCTCAGGCCGGAGGGATTTACGAACGAGGTTATGTTTGGCGGGCTACATATCCCTGACTGTGATTATGTTTTCGCAAACCTCTACTCTCCCAATATCAGTCACCAGCGAGGCGTTGGCAAGAATGTTCAAATAACAGCGACGGGCAATTACGCGAGCCTTCATACAGGGATCACTGGCGTAGGACAAGCAGTATTCCCCTTTCGCGACCAAATCCGCTTTCAATTCGGTTACTCCACAGGAGTCTTGAGCAGGAGAGTAGGTGAAAGATTGCTCGAGAAAAACGTCTCTGTGCTCCATGATGTCTCCAATATGGTGGAATAAATGTAAATGTAGATTGTAGAGTTATCTGGGGAGGTGGTGGCTGAGTCGTGAGAGTGCTAGCGCGGCGTCTTGGAGTACGCCGGATTACGACCCGCCCACCGATACAAACAAGCTGGCAACTTTTCAGTCATCACTCAGTGGCCTGAGACTACCTACATGGAGTCCTGAAGATCATCATCTATCGGCCCGGACTCTTAGATTCTCACTAAAAGAGGATCGAAGATTAGCTAAGGGGGCAGCATGAGCCGAGGAAAATGGCGCCACCATAAACACCTACCAGCGTCATAACGGGCTGGAGCTGACCACCAGGCCCCACTAAAAAAGTATACTGGTGATGTGTACGTAGATGTCCCCGTGTACGGAGCTGTCCTCGAGAGAAATGCGCATTGACATAGGCGAATGTTTACAAACACTTGCTGATGAACAAAGTTGTACGCAGGTGTTCCCCCGATAACATGGCTTCAGATTTACGGGAAAGACTGGCCAAATTTAGGGATGAAATAGGCCCTTTACAGTATTTTCTCCTAAATGGATATCATCCGACAATCCTTCCAAGCAACCAAAGAAGAGGTCTGATGGTTTCGTATATAACCAAGCAGAATATCATAAATCAAAAATTAACCCTATAAGGTACTTTTTTAACTTTTGACATGAGTCGTTCAATTTCGTTCAGAAATGTCATGTGGGCAGGAGATGGACCGTAACCTCCGATATATAAGAATGCAATCTGCCCCCAAACAATTGTCATACTCACATCAATATAATTTTGTTTTGAAATTACCACTCCCGAGAATGTACCCGTGGATCACCGCAAAAAGGCTTTTGAACGGCCCTTCACTTCACTTATTACAAAACAGAGCGCTGTATTGGATTCTTGAAGTGTTTTTCTTATGAAATAATAAAATAAATATGCCCTCTCGTGCTTTAAACCACTGGTGGGACAACCATATGCCCACGACAAGCTGCGTACACAGATCCGTGTATATAGCGGTTCGCCCTTTGTTTGTAAACAAAGCGGATAGAGCAAAGTACAAGGGACATCTACGTGTCGGGCCCCGGTCCGTCGCGACGAAAATAGAAAAACCTACAATGAAATGGTAGCCAATTCCGAGCAGCTGACAGTAACTCACACCTGGGTCCAGAGAATGATAGGGTCTGATCACGCGCAGCTTGCAGCCGATGAAGGAGGGACAAAGCGCGGCTGTGGCTGTGATATCACATAGTGCGGTGGCTCTCTCCCCACCCTTCCACCTCCTCTCTCTCTCTCTCTCTAATTAAACGGTTATGATAACTTCTTGGGTTTTGATTATGCTGTTAGTTTTGTTTGGAGTATATTAAAAATATGACGAACAGCGACTTGTAGCGTAAAGCAACACATGAACTCACTTAGTTGTATGTTTACATAGTTGGGTTTCATAAATGTTAAATGATATATGAATTTACTGAGTACATAAACTTAGTGACTTTTATTTCATCAAGATATATATATATATATATATATATATATATATATATATATATATATATATATATATATATATATATATATATATATATATATATATATATATATATATATATATATATCTATATATATATATATATATATATATATAATATACGAATTTACTGAGAGCACAAATGTAATAAGTTCTTTTTCATTATATATTTTCGTTTTGTATTAATCCTATCACCCCACAGCAAGCATATTTATTTATTTTCAAACAACTAGAGATAGAACAAGATTAAACAAATATTAAGACTTATTGATAACACAAATGTAATGCCTTCTTTATATTTATCTATCTTGTGTGTAAATGCTAGCTATCCACACACTGCATTCATTGATTCTTACCCATCAATTATAAACAAAACAAGGCTAAAAAATAGATGTGGTGGATTTACTGAATACATAAGTATAATGCCTCCTTATTATTAATCTATTGTATTGTGTATTCCTTCTCTCAAGCCACTCTCCGCATTCCCTTCCTTCCAGCCTCCATCTATAGACAGAACAAGACTAAAAAAGAAAGGTGGTGGGATGCAACTTCATTTCCATTCAAGGTATACAAAACCTTCTCAGCGGCGTCATTTATATATATATATATATATATATATATATATATATTTATATATATATATATATATATATATATATATATATATATATATATATATATATATATATTTTTTTTTTTTTTTTCATATATGCAATTAATCAGAAACGATCAAAGCTTGATATATTTGAGGCTTGTTTGATTTCAGCCTTTATTGATGTCTGCGTAGCCTAATCCCTCGTACATTTATTAGTTTATCGCTCTATTCGTTCATTTTGTTTTGTTTAATCTTTACTGATTATAAAAATATGGACCACTTGATTTAGTATTGACTTGTTCATGTTCACGAATAGCCTATAGATGTCTTGTGTATTTTATTTCGACGTTTATTCTTCAGTTTCTCTTTGTTCGTTTTTTACTTTTGTTTTATATATAATAAACAAAATCTACGAACTGTAGATTTATTACTGGTTTGTTGATGTTGTTCGTAGCTAACTCTCACGCTTATTCTTCAGTTTCTCTCTCACTCTGTCCGTTGACCTTATTCGTGTTTACTTTTCTACTATTCACAAAACCTATTGACTCGTAGCTTATTTGAATTCGGGTTATCGCGAATATTTGATTTTTCAGCTTACTCCAATGTTTATTTCATAGTTGTCTTTCTACTTATTCGTTAATGTTATTTCTGATTTGTTGCTGCTATTTATTCTCAAAATCCATTGACGAGTGATTTATTTCATGACAGATTCCCGCGAATGTTTAAGTCGGTCCAGTTTATTCCCTCCGTTTATTTTTTTCATATTCTTTGTCGCATTACTTCTGCGTTTATTCCCAAACACTTATATCCCTTACATTTATCTTCCTATTAGCTTAATTATTTTTATTTTGAATATATCCCTTATTCTTATTTCGCCCGTTTATTTTTCAGTTTCTTTGTCTCATCATTTTCGAGTTATTTCCCTTCCACTTGTCTCATTTCCACTTCTTTCCCCCTGATCATATTCCCATAAAATAGTTACACTCTGAGCTTATTTAATTTCCCCTTCACTTTTTCCCTCCGTTTATTTATTTTTTTCTTTGTCACTCTCCCTGGGTTTGTTTTTCCCTAACTCTTTTGCCTTTACGTAATCTATCGACGCTGTATCTATGAATGAGCCAATACCTTTGTTTGCTGTATATATGTGTCACATACTTTGTGGAATCTTATTTTTTCCCTATTAATTTAAGTCTTACAATATTTCTTTATTTTTTTTACTATTTATAAACCTATCGATGTGTGTTTTGTTCAATGAAGTTTGCTGTGTGTTACGGGGTCTGTAACTTTTTTCCCGCATGTTTCATTATTATATGCCATTTTGCTTCTACACATTACATAACAGTTATTTTGATCACTCTCAACTGAAGTTATTGACGCATATTTTGTTATGGGTGGCAAATTTGCATGTTTGTTTGTATTGCTGTGTATTCGTTATTTTCATTTGTTGTCATATTTGCCATAATGTTTTACTCCCTTGCCAACCTCTCATTTTCATCCCTCTGGGCAAAAACAATCGACGTAAGTTTTGTCATCGGCGGCAGGTGTCTGTGTGTCTGTTGGGCCACTTAATTATTTTCCGTTTATATCCATGTTCTGTGCTATTCTGTTTCAATTTACTATACAAATATTACCATCACGTAAACAAAATATATCGATTCATTTAGTGTTATGGCTGGCAAATTTGCGTGTGTATTTGAGCTGGAGCTGTTTTAATATATATACTCGTTTATTCCATTATCATCTGCTATTTTTTTCACTTACCTTAACAAAACAATAATTCTCACCCCAATAAAGACAAGCTATATCAGCGCATGTTTTCTTATTGACGAAAATGTGCATGTTTAATTTTATGATGTGTTGTTGTTTATTATTTATTTCCGTTTATCCTCTATATGCTTTCACTGACCTTTATTTAACAATCATTTTCATTCAAATGAAGACAAGTTATCGACGCAAGTTTTTTTAGGTGGCAAATATGTGGGGATTAGAATCGTTTATTTTATCTCCGTGTACACCTTTATTAATTTAACTTTTTTTGTTACATTCCTTTACAGAACTATTATTATTTTCGCCTTTGAGATAAGCTATCGACGCATCTTTTGTTATAGATGGCAAGTTTGTGTGAGACGATTTATTATTGATTTACTGTTGACGTGTTCATGTCCACGATTTTTTTTTACAGCAGAGGAGTCAGTTCAAGGGCATAAAAAAAAAGGCAACAAATGTTAAAATAAATAGGCTGATATTCACTGCTCCTAAAAAGAGTTAAAGGAGTGGTCGAGAGATAGGATAATTTCGGGAGGAGAGTCGTCCTGATACCCTTCTCTTGAAAGAGTTTAAGTCATAGGCAGGAGGAAATACAGATGAAGGAGGATTGTTCCAGAGTTTACCAGCGTGAGGGATGAAAGAGTGAAGATACTGGTTAACTCTTGCGTAAGGGATTTGGACAGTAAAGGGATGAGCTTGAGTAGAAAGTCGAGTGTTGCGAGACCGCGGGAAGGGGGGAGGCATGCAGTTAGCAAGTTCGGAAGAGCAGTCAGCATGAAAACTTCGATAGAATATAGAAAGAGAGGCAACATGGCGGCGAAATGTAAGAGGTAGAAGAGGAGGAGAGCTGATGAGACGAAGAGCCTTATACTCCACTCCGTCCAAGAGTGCTGTGTGAGTGTATTTCCCCTACACGTGAGATGCATACTCCATACGAGGGCGGACAAGACCCCTGTAAATGGATAGCAACCGTGCTGAGGAGAAGAACTGGCGGAGACGGTACAGAACGCCCAGGCTCAAGGAAGCTGATTTAGTAAGATAAAATATATGAAGTTTCCAGTTGAGATTTTGAGTTAAGGATAGACCGAGGATGTTTAGTGTTGAAAAAGGTGATAGCTGAGTGTTGTCAAAGAATAGGGGATATTTTTATTTTTTTTAACAACAAAGGAGACAGCTCAAGGGCACAAAAAAAGGAAATAATAAAAAAAAAGCCCACTACTCGATGCTCCTAAAAAAAGAATCAAAAGAGGTGGCCGACAGAGAGGTCAGTTTCGGGATGAGAGGTGTCCTGAGGTGTCCTGAGGTGTCCAGCAGCCCCTTGTCGCTGCAGGCCTCAGTCGCAGCAGCCTCAGTCGCAGCAGGCCTCAGTCGCAGAAGCCTCAGTCACAGCTGGCCTCAGTCGCAGCAGCCTCAAATGCAGCAGCCAGAAATGCAGCAGCCTCAAATGCAGCAGCCTCGAATACAACAAGCCAGAAATTCAGCAGCTTCAAATGGAGCAGCCTCGAATACAACAAGCCAGAAATGCAGCAGCCTCAAATGCAGCAGCCTCGAATACAACAAGCCAGAAATTCAGTAGCTTCAAATGCAGCACCCTCGAATACAACAAGCCAGAAATGCAGCAGCCTCAAATGCGGCAGTCTCGAATACAACAAGCCAGGACAGGAGCAAGTGTCTGAGTGGGCGAGGATAGGACGTGCTTGCATGCAAGCATTTTTTAAATTTTTTTTTAGCAATGATGTTACATAGTATGATGAGTCTTTTTTTTTCATACAAGTTCGACTAGTCAATTACCACCTCCTCACACGGTTAAGATAAGGTAAGAAATATACTTAACTATTCTTCTAATAATATAAAATATAAAAAATATGAAAATTTATTCGCGTTTGTTTTTATTGTTTAACATACACACACACTCACATATATATATATATATATATATATATATATATATATATATATATATATATATATATATATATATATATATATATATATATATATATATATATATATATATATATATATATATATATATATATATATATTATCATGTAATTAAGTATAACAATCTATATAAGTTATCATGTAATTAATTATAAAAATTTAAACAAAACAATTCATGAATATTTCTTCTATTTATAGAATATGAGGGAATATAGTAGAAGTTTCTTTTCAGTTATACAATCTTTGGATTTGTATGTTACAAAGAAATCACTTTAACCTATAACCTAAACCCAGTTCCTTTACATAAACTTCAACATAAATCATCTTTCATTACATAAAACCTTCCATCTAATACTTCTCTCTTCACAAAGTTTCCCCTACTGTCTAGCTTCTCTTAACAAAAAATATTTTCCTGTGACCCGCCTTTTTTTTTACCTGTTTCTCCTTGGGATAAACACCTCTTCTTAAAATATCGCAAGCCAAGCTGCTCTTTGCAAGAATACCAGAGACTTTCTTCTTCATCTTCTTTTTTCTTTTCAGCTTCATCTTCTTCTTCTTCTTCTTCTTCTTTTTCTTCTTCTTCTTCTTCTTCGTCTTCTTCTTCTTCTTCTTCTTCTTCTTCTTCTGTGTGAGCACACATAATATCTACTTCTTCTGTGCTACCATACATACCTATTTCTGATTCAGATGGGGAAATTGTCTCTTCTTTAATAACCTCTTCTTTACATCGAGGATGACCATAAGATACAGATTAATTTGAAGATAGGTAATATCTCTTATCTTCAAAGAAACTTAAAACTCTTTTCTTTGTCTGTACCGTGCTAATTTGCCCCTGACGATTGATTATATTAGCAACTGTGATGAAGTGTGAATCCCTACCCCTGAGAGTTTCCCGATATAGTTCATGTGTGAGCTTCTTTCTCTCATTCCCAGGAATCACTTTACTTGTTATCATTTCATCCCCTGAGTGCAAAAGCAAGGAATACATTTTCGGTTTTAAGCTTCTCCACCACCTCACTTTTCAAAAGACCCAGCTTCCCCTTACAGGGCTCATCATATAGAGGATGATGAGGAGGAAAATTTGAGGTATCAATCCAATCTGCAAGTGGTTGTTTTTGTAGCTCTAGAAAAAATATCAGAACATTCCAGGGAAAAAATGTATGAATCTGTATCGGTATAGATACCTTGTACTTTTTCCCCATAATGTCTTTTTAGGATGTCATACCAGAAATGGTACAACTTACATTTAGCCAGCTCCAGAATCATGAAACCGACGAACTGTGGATAGGAAAAGTGAATCTTTGGCGACTTTTAAAATATGGACTCCTCACATATTTCAAAAAATCCTTTCTGTTGCTACATACCTTTGTCTCCGTAGCATAATTTTCAGGATTGAATAGGAATTTGCCGAAAAGGGCGTTATTACTTAGTTTATACATATATTTAGTGCTTTTGTCTGTGGCCTTATTACGCAGATCAATGTTCTTAGCTATATAATTTTTCAGATATGGCTCCTGCCTAAAACTGAATATGGCATGCACTTTATCAATTTCAACACCATGCTTCATATAGAGTTGAAGTAGGGGGAGGGCGATAAGGTAATCTTTTTTTGCAGTGTGAGACCTCACCAGCTTTATGGTTGTTTTGGGATACTTTCTTCCTTCCATATTTAATACTTCTTTGGAGTAAGGTGACAGATCATCCAAAGATATTTCCAGATGTTCCAACCCAAGTGGGAAGTCATCAGTTTGTTGGGCCACCAAGGGAGATACTGGTTTAGTGTCACATAGAAATTAGTAACCTATATCCCCATCAGTGGGGATCTGTGTTAGATCATTGGAAATAAATTCTTTAATCTCACTTTCGGTGAGTCTTCTTATTCCACTCATAGGAAGAGGCTCACACATTACTGAAGTATAAAGACTATTGAAATCTAGATAGATTATATAACTGGATTTCTCTTTAATGCTATTGAAGTTTGGAATGATGTGTTTACTATTGGCTTTAACCCAACGTCGTATGACACTGGTGAAACCTCCCCTTATATTTTTTTTGTATTAAACTAATTAGTGACAAATCTGATAAGAGTTCAATTTCAATCTTTGAAGATTTCAGCCAGCTATCGAAGCTGAAAGAGGGCAAAGAAACGTAATTTGTTATGTCTAGGTCATATTGACCCTGTAATGTTCTCCTCCTAACCGTAAATGTATCAGCGAGTAGACCGCAGTCCACTTCCAGATAAAGACACAATAGTCTTTCAAAGTACGACAACCAAAGCTCTCCCACACCCTAATAGCTTGAGAATATTCTTGTTCTGTAATGTGAACACCTTTCAGCTGACTGTAGAAAGCTTCACGTGGAGGGAGGGATGACTCTCCTAGTTTTTCAATAGTGTTCACATATCCATATGGAAAGCCTTGCTTCCCTGAAAGTAAACTCTGCCCTACCTGATCATCTAATTGATCAATTATTGAATTTGTGAACTTTAAAGATCCCCCTGACTGAATGTGAACTTTAGCTCATAAATCCGTGACAATCTATAAATTGCAGTTTTCCTATATCAACTCTGAAAAATTTAAGCCAATGTTTACACAAAACCTCAATAGGTAGTTCTTGAGTCATCTCCTCAAGAAGTAGCCCGGCGTCGTAGCTCATGTTATGAGCCACAACAACGAACCTGCTAGAGTTGTCTTTAATCTGAAGATTACACCTGCTACAATATGCACCAACAAAATTGTTAAATCGTTAGTGATGATTATGGTGCCTGATTTTTGTCTTTACTTCCTTTGAATAGAGAATCACAAACACCGTACATGTTCAGTGACTGAAAGCTTTCCCCATCCTCCGTTCCCATGTGGATTGGGTAGGAAGGTATGACCGCCTTCAGGTTTTCATAAGACAGAGTGACTTTATTAATGAAATGAGTAGCTGCATCTTCCCCAATATAAGTGAAATGATCCATAATTAGATCATCCCGATTGCATATTATATATGTATAGGCAATAGGATGATGTGTATTTAAAATGTGTGGGTCTTTGTTTTCACTTGAGAGTAAGCTCTCAAAATCCACATAACATATAAAATCCGGTGAGTAAGATTTTGAGAAATGAGTAAATGCTAATTTTGAGCCAAGAGGTGGTGGAACCGTTTTTTGTATTGAAGAACAGAACTTTGAATGATTTTGCTTATCATCACTGTTTTGGAAGTCGCACAAACAAATGCGACAAAAAAAAAAACTCATAGAAACACTACTTTTTCTTGTAAAATTTGCAATAAATTGTCTAAGGTTTTTAATTAGACACCAGTGTTGATTCTCTAAAAGCAATAAGGATACTGCTGAATCGCTGCATTTATCACATCCTACTCTTGCAAGTGAGATTTCATACTCAGACTTCTCCCGTGATAAGGAATACACAAATATACTCATCTTGTTTTGGCTTTCAAGTCTGTCTATTTCCTCCCATGTTTTTTTTTTTACAACAAAGAAGACAGCTCAAGGGCACAAAATAAAGAAAACAATAATAAAAAAAAGCCCGCTACTCGCTGCTCCTAAAAAAGAAACAAAAGAGGTGGCCGAAAGCAAGATCAAATACGGGAGGAGAGGTGTCCTGATACCCTCCCCTTGAAAGAGTTCAAGTCGTAGGCAGGAGGAAATACAGATGAAGGAAGATTGTTCCAGAGTTTACCAGCGTGAGGGATGAAAGAGTGAAGATGTTGGTTAACTCTTGCATAAGGGGTTTGGACAGTATAGGGATGAGCATGAGTAGAAAGTCGAGTGCAGCGGGGCGGCGGGAGGAGGGGAGGCATGCAGTTAACAAGTTCAGAAGAGCAGTCAGCGTGGAAATATCGATAGCAGATAGAAAGAGAGGCAACATTGCGGCGGAATTTAAGAGGTAGAAGACTATCAGTATGAGGAGGAGAGCTGATGAGACGAAGAGCCTTAGCCTCCACTATGTCCAGAAGAGCTGTGTGAGTGGACCCCCCCCCACAAATGAGATGCATACTCCGTACGAGGGCGGACAAGGCCCCTGTATATGGACAGCAACTGTGCAGGGGAGAAGAACTGGCGGAGACGGTACAGAACGCCCAGCCTCGAGAAAGCTGATTTAGAAAGAGATGAGATATGATGTTTCCAGTGGTGGCTTTGTCCGTTTAGTTTTGATAATGGTCGCGCACTGTGACCAGGAATTTACATCTCTTTGGGCGACTTTCCTTTTAACAGAGATAAGTTTATAAGCAGCCAAGCACTGTACAATGCAAGCATTCTTGTCAAGATTACGCACTGGGAGAGGATTAAATATCTGTGTACCCCCTCTGACAGATCCCGGAAACTTTACATAGTTTCCTATAGCCTGTGGAACAGCATTCTTGGATATGAATATATCTATAAATTTAGTATTATCCAAAATGAATCCACTGCCCTCAACCAGAGATAGCTTATCGTCAATATGACGATGAACATAGTCCTGAAAGGAATTAAGCATCTGAAGAATAGTATTATGAGTAACAAAGAGCCTAGGCGTGTGTATATAATGAAGCCTTTCTGCGTCCTCTCCTACAACAATAGGTTCCCGTCTTAGGTTCAGTGCGAAGACGAGATAAACACCTGCTGAAGGTGAACGCATTCGAATACGTCCTCCACTGATCACTTTCTGAAAATAATCCATGAAATCTAACGGAGTTAAGACTGGAACACGAGTGTGAGACTGGGGAACTGTGAACCTAATTTGGGATAAATTATTATTAAGAAAGGTAAACCGATGACTAAGTGTCGGCATGTCATTGTGTTCACCATCGGGAAACTCATTATCTATAGAGTCCTCATTCTGGAGAAGGTTAATTCCTCCTCCTCCTCCTCCTCCTCCATTCGAGCTCGAGATGGGACATCCTTCATCTGCAGGGTCCCCAGAGAGAGCAGATAGGTCGCTGTCAGCAGATGGGCTTCTTCTATGACTCAAGACTTCGGATTTATCTTGAATCATAGCTGTAACCGAAAATAAATAAATAAATAAACTTGCTCGGACCTATGAATGGAAACATGTGGTCAGAATCCAATTTGTTGATCAAATAGTAAACGAAATATGAACAACAAAACATACCCCAATCATCAGCTGAAGCACGTATACCAGTGCTTGTTGAAGCTTGATTGGAGAGATCAGCATTGATGGTTGATGTGGAAGTTGTCCTCCGACTAATACTCGGATTACCATGGTTTCGATTTCTCTCAATCAATCAGGATTCTGTGTTGGTGGGTCATCAAAGTTCAGGCGACCGGAGAAACCCTCAACCTTTCCTCTAAGAGGTTGAGGGTTTCTCCGGTCGCTTTAATTTCTTTGATGAGCCGCCTACGCCAGCTGAAATTATTAGAATCTACTGACTTACATGTTCTTATTAAAGATGATTACCCCCTTTACACTTGAAGATATACATAAGAAATTAGTAATACATTAAATGGGTCTACCTGGCATGCAGGCTCTTCTGTGTAATGGCTGTCGATGAATGTCGACATAGCGTGAACACTTTGGACACTTTATACAATAGTGAAACTTCTCAGTAGTAATGTTAACTCCACATTTTGAACACCTTTTGTAACGTCTCATGATGTGACAATGTTCCCCCACGCTATCGGGGAGCTGGAATGATCTCTACCGAGAGGATGGAGCTACCTTAGAGGCAACCACGCTCAAGGACAAACCGTGTCCAAGGATAAGCATGTTAGCTAAATCACTCGACTGACGGAATCACCTTCCGCATTGCTACATAAGAC
This sequence comes from Eriocheir sinensis, assembly GCF_024679095.1. NCBI lineage: Eukaryota > Metazoa > Arthropoda > Malacostraca > Decapoda > Varunidae > Eriocheir > Eriocheir sinensis. The sequence goes on along the minus strand of NW_026110369.1, from coordinate 53,877 downwards.
CTCTTACACAAAGTGTGTGTTTCACCTATTCTATATATATATATATATATATATATATATATATATATATATATATATATATATATATATATATATATATATATATATATATATATATATATATATATATATATATATATATATATATATATATATATACACACGGTGTCAGTTATCATCACCTTCAAGATGATGAGACAGTTTCACATGAACTTTTAGTCTCCAAAGACATCGTTAATCCTTTGGAAAATGTGAAACCTCTCGATAAAGTGTTACTTGTGCTGGATGATATCTATCTGTAGGCGACGCAATCCCAGAGAGTAGTGGAAGCTTTCATTAAAGGTCGACATTCAAACTTGAGCGTGGTGATGATAACACAAAATATTTTCATGAAAGGTCCATATGCCAGGGATATATCTCTTAATGCGACTCATTTTATTTTACTGCGAAATGAGGACATGGGACAGCTTGAATGTCTCTTCAGGCAAATATATGGGACAAAAACTGTTGGTGGATGTTTTAGAAATATACAAAAAAGCAGTACTACTTAAGCCCTATGGGTACCTATTGCTGGATTTAGGGATAAATACTAAACCCAAATTAACGTTCCGATCAAATATTACCGGGGAGGACCCGTGTGAGGTTGTATACACTCATGGAGAGCCTACTTAGAAGTATATATTACAATCCTACTTCTCCTGCTGGACTTGGGTCTATTGACAAGTTATAAAGAGCAGCTAAAAAGGTTGAACCGAATATTAGACCTAAGGATGTTAAATATTTTTTTTAAAGGCTCACGTGTCTATACACTCCATAAGCTCCAAAGAAAAAAAATATCCCCGTCATAAAGTGGTCTCTGCAGCTTCTTGAATTATTTTATCCTGCGATCTTGCAGATCTTGGGGCTTTGAAAAAGTATAATGAAGGTACGCGATTTATTTTGTTGTGTATTGATGTATTTTCCAAGTATATGTTTGCTGAACCACTGAAACGGAAAACTGGTGTGGATATAGTTCGAGCCTTTTCTAAAATTTTGGGAAAGTCGGAAGCATAAGGATATAGTCGTATTTTTTCAGATAGAGGAAGATAATTTTACAATAAAGACGTCGAGTCGTTTTTGAGAAAAATGAACATTTTTGTGTATAGTGTCTTTTCACAAGAAACGAAGGCTTCTATTTGCGAACGTGCTATAAGACCATTAAAACATAAAATATATCGATATCTTACGAGCCATAGCATATTAGAGTATCTCTCCATCTTAAGTACTCTGGTTGAAACATATAATAATACGCCTCATGGGGGATTAAAGGGGAAGACACCTTCTCACGTGCACTCACTTTTAAACCCTAAAGACTGGCGAAAGCAATTTAGAGTTATGTATAAAAACGATACAAAACAGAAAAGAACACTTAGTTATAATCTGGAAGTCGATGACTTAGTGCGGGTGGTATCGTTAAACAGGAGTCATAGATTCGCTACCGGTTTCACAGTTCAGAATACAGAAGAAATCTTTCGCATATCCAAGATCTTTTCCTCAAACGGTATTGTTACATATGAATTAGAAGACTGGGGAGGGGAGTCGATAAAAGGTATTTCTTATAGGTCAGAATTTATACCCACATCAGCTCCTGAAACATTCCCAATATAAATTATTAAAAAAAGAAGAACAAAGGACGGCACTACTCAGTATTACGTACACTGGAAATCCTGTCCAGAACGCTTTGATGAATGGGTAAATGCCTCGGACATAAAAAAAAAATCGCTGATCTCCCACCATCGTGAATTCATAATTTTTTTTTTTTTAAATGATATAACCCCATCGTTCAGAAAGAAAGTTCTACCTCACTGTCGTAAAAATGAATTAGACTGCCTCTCTGAGATATTTTCTAATTTAAAAAAAAAAATTACAAAAAAATATTAATATAATTGAACAACTTCGTCCCCATAAATCTTTAATTAGAGAGGTTGCTTTAAAAAACACTCCATTAAAAAGAAAGAAAAAAAATTATCACTTCCAATATTGGCGGGTCAATATTAAGTCTTTTACTTCCCATAGCAACATCTTTGCTGGGTCTACTTAAATAATGACCATTAAAGAATTTTGCTTGGTGCTTCGGTCACAGATAGATACTTATCGATCAACCAAAGTTAACCCAAATTTTTCAAATTAACAAATACAACAAACTGTTTTGACACCGCCACAACAAAATGTGTTGATACTTCCCTCAAGACCTTCAGAAGCAAACCCTACTCTCAAAGATTTAACTAAAATAATTCTAAAGCCTGCAGAACATCAGTATGCAGAAGGAGTTTTATCATTTCTACAAAAACATCCCCTAATTCGATGGGATAAAAAAGGTAATATGTTATCCCCAATTCGCGGGGTGAATGTTATAGATGTCATTCGCTATTGGTTAACTAGGAATACCAGCTTTGATTCGAGTAAGATTAATGACCTACGTATAATTGTAAAACTGGTTGCATTACCAGAATCTTACATAAAAAATCCTAAGGCTCGGTCCCAGCTAATGAAAGGCGGGAAGCGATCATCGAACGTTACCCAAAAAATTAGATGGGATCCTTATTAAACCTATTTTTCTCGGTGTCATTATCATTCTTAGTATACGTAGAGCTGTAACAGGATGGACGTCTGCGGAACAAAGGATCTCCGGCGTCACGAAGAACTAAAGGAAGATCGGCTGGCTCATTCGCTCGCACGACACAGAGCCACAATAATTAATTATTTTTTTGATACGTATAATAAACTGGTGGCAAATCTCCCGGAAGAATACTACAAGCAAGATATTGATTTAGGTCCGAGTATTTTGGACTTAAATGATCTGGAAGTAGATACACAGATCATGTTTCATCGTCAGAACTTTCATCGCTATAGAGAGGTCGCACTTTCATTCCTGTCAGTGAAGTCCTTGATAGACTCACTGAAACATATTACCCAGGATATGAGGTCTGGCTATAGCAGTACTACTCATCCAATTATCTGAGTAAGTCCTCACTCCCTGCTTCCGCATCCTGGACATCTGTCCTTGGGTGGAAGAATATGGGTAGACCTTGAGAAGGGTATATATCCGGGTGTCCTTGGTGGTTGGGGTAGATAAAAGGGACGGTGCACGCTGATCCTTCAGTCAGAAGATGTCTGCACACGGGATTTCTAGCCGAACCGGAGAGGTGTCTACCCTCACCGGTGACAAAGTGGCTATAAGTCACATTGTTAACGCCATAGCTACCAAGAACTATGGTCTCAGCGACACCCTTGGTAAAATATTCCCCTTCGCGGACATCTACAAAGGGCGAGAACCTCTATACGAATTGAATCGAGCCCGGGTACCATGGAGAGACGATGTTGGGAAGGTGAAGATTTTCAAGAAATCTGGAGAACCTTTCATCGTCTGCATGATAGCACACTTCGCACCTGGTGATCCTGTTGACCTTGACCAGAAGAAAGCAGAAGACTCCACAACATCCAGTGACAGACATTATGCCGCTGGACTCTTGCAGGAAACCTTGCTTTGTCGTATACAAAATGTACGACAATGTGTAAACGACTTGCTCCCGAAAATCCTACCTATGAAGACCTCACATCTCTATGTACCAGCCGGCACCGGATGTGGACTCAAAGGTGAAGTGTGGGAAGAAAATACTTACAATGCTTCGAGAAGCTTGGTAAGATCTGTTCCAGACACCACGTAGAAATGGTCATCATTGAAAGGCAGATAAACACGGTCCCAAGAAAACCAAGGATCAATCTTCTCGAGTGGAATCCCTCAACAGAACAGGAGGATCATCTACAGCAGCAACAACAACAAAAACAGAATGTTGAAGTTATCTGCATTGACGAGGAACCAGGTGTTTCCCGATCACATAATGAAGCACAGCAGCAGCAACAACAACAGAATGTTGAAGTTATCTGCATTGACGAGGAACCAGGAGTTTCTTGGTCAAATTATCTACCACAGCCACAGAATGAAGCACAGCAGCAGCAGCAACAGCAGTTTACGGACATGCACACGCTCCCAGGATACCAGGGACAGTTCATCAACATACCAGAGGTGGGTCAAGAGCAGATCATCGACTTGCCTGCAGTTGGTGATGGACAGTTATACAACCTTTTAGCTCATCATCAGCCCGAGGGGCAGAAATAGTCACTAGCTGAAGTGAGGGATGGACATCTGCTAAATAATGCATCTCATCTTCATAATCATCATCAGCAGCAGCACCAGCAGCTCGAGACCCAGCGAACAGCACAAGTAATGCAAAAACAACGCCAGAGGAAGGACCCTAGGAAGCGAAGTCGAGAGGAGGAGGATGGCCAAATCTCCAAGCAGCGAAAAACATGTAAAGTTTAATGAATATATTCGTGTCCATTATTTGTATGTTCACAGCTTCGCTAATAGAGAGAGCAGAAATGAAAGTTGTTATCTTTAATCAGCAGTTGATAGATTAAAGTTTAACAATAGAATTAGAGAAGTTGAAGAGGTTCTAATACCTGTATTACTCAACAACAAAAAAATGATAATAAAGCTTAGCAATAGAATGAAAGATAATTAGAAGATTATAATGTATTGACCTGACTTCAATGTTAGAAATTAATAAAATAAAACTATTTTTTTTCCTTCAAGGTGTGTGTGTGTGTGTGTGTGTGTGTGTGTGTGTGTGTGTGTGTGTGTGTGTGTGTGTGTGTGTGTGTGTGTGTGTGTGTGTGTGTGTCTCTCTCTCTCTCTCTGTATATACAGCTTTGTGTGTGTGGGTGTGTGTTTAATTCTTTATGAATTCTTAAACACACACACACACACACACACACACACACACACACACACACACACACACACACACACACACACAGGGCCGGATTTAGAGTTGTGGGGGCCCAGGGCACAGCATGTTGTTTGGGCCCAATTTTCAGTCTGTTAAATGTATTGGTGGGTGGGCAGTGAGCGAGATTTAAGCGATTTGGTTCAGTTGAGAGGGCTAGGGGGCGTTGTATTGGAATATTGTGGAATAATATAATGATACGTAGTATTTATGTATTTCATAGCACACAGAGCCAGTATCAGTATCAAACTTAATTAACCTTAAAAACTAGAAGTTACTGTCAGGTGATCATGTCACCCTACCCCACCCAGTACAAATGACTAAGATCGAGCAAACACAAAAGTTTTGTGTCTCGTTTGTGAGGATTTCACAGGCGAGAAGTGGATTGGATGCTCTTTGTGTCCTGAATGGTGTCATGTGGAGTGTGCTCATTTGTCTGGAATTAAGCAATATACATAAACTTAACTGCATTTGCACCCCATGCCTCCTTAACGCGTCTCTGGCTACCAGCAATGTGGTAAAAATTAATTAATTCGACCAGGAATTACCTAAAGAAATATCTGAAGTTAAGGATCGATGAGGTTGAAGCAAGGGCTGAGAAGGTGCAGGAGGAGCTGGGATCAGTTGCTGACGTGGTTCGTGCAGACAAGGCAAATCTTAGTTGGGCTGAGGTGGCGAAGAGAGACAGGGAAGTCAGGAAGAATCTCTTGTTGTGGAAGCCTCTAAACAGGAAAAAAAGGCAACAGATATGAAGGATGAAGTCTCCCAGTCATTGAATGGCATTCAAATAACTGATTCAAGATTCACAAATGGAGGTAATATTGTCATGAACTCTGACAATGAGAACACAAGGGATGAGGCTGCTCAACAATTGGAGTCTTAGTACCAAGAGTGTTGGAAAGATGAAACCAGAGATAATAACATGCACTGTTGAAAATGAGGAGTCCAAGGAAAAAATAAGGAGGCCATCTTAGACCGCAATGAAATCTTACACACAATTGAGGGTGTTGAGAATAAGATTGAGCTGGTTTTTAGTAAGCCTGCAGCTGGCGGCACAATGCACTACATTCTGAGGTGTGATCCAGCTGTGAGAGAGCTGACTCACAAGAATCATGACAAGTTGAAATTATAATGGAGAATATAAACAGGGAGAGACAGATTCCGTGCAATTAGATGCAATCATTGTCAGAGATACGGCCATTTTGAGGTCAACTGTACTGTTAAGAGCATGGAGGTATTATAACAGGAGGCGCCCTTCCGCGCCGTCTCCATACAGGCGAGTGAAGCCAGTGGGCGGAGCTTACAGAGTCTGTGGGCGGAGCTTACAATCGGCAGATAGACCCAAAACATTGCGATCTCCTGGGCGGAACTAAGGGAATTTACCACCTGTTTGTGCACACTAGACGAAAAATAAAAAGAAAGAATTGATGGTTTGGATAATGAAAAGTACATAATATTTTCCTATATATTTAATGTAGATCTATTATCAACGACATTTAAGGTCAAGGCAGTCCCGTGGCTTAAAAACCAATGAAAGGGCCCCGGCATTCCATGACAGTGTTGCAGTGTGTGGCCCCTCGGCCTGGCACACAGCGTGTAGCAGACACAGGGGAGCTACTAACCTCCCAGTAGTACCTATAGCCTAGCCTAAAGCGCATTGCTACCACATCCTGAGGTTCACTGTGTCGCCCATAGGGGTAAACAGTGGTGGGAGACAGTTGCATAATGGAGGCTGCCAGTGCTGCCATTGTCACAGCAGTGTCTGAGTTGGGTAGCAATGCTATTATGGAAATAATCCCTAATTATATTATTAACATAACTAAGCGTATAGTCAGTGTCAGGGTCCACTGTGTCATCCGGAAGGGCACGTCGAGCAAGGCAATCTTCCTTTTCATTGTGCTGGATGGGAGGGCACTCAGGTCTTCGAAGTGGACCGTGGCACCTGCGGCCTCAAGGGCACGGAGGGCAGTCAGGCACTTAGTCACAAGATCACAGTCTGTAGGGGAGGAGGACACAGGTTCATGTAATGCAGCCTGGCTATCAACAAACAAGTATACATCTTTGCGGAAAGCTGCTACAGTGTGGAGAGCCTCGCATGGCATACAGCTCAGCCCGGGTCGAGGACAGGTACCCTGGCAGTCGCCTGGTAACCTCAACTGCAGATTTCTATCATATGTAGCCCTATCTGGTTATAAGGTTCTCAACTCACCTGTGAAATGATGTAGAACCACTACGTTCCCTTTTCATACAGCCATATGAACAAAAGAACATAAGGACGTAGGAGTCTGCAAGAGGCCGGTAGGCCTGTACAAGGCAGCTCCTTTGACCCTAGGCTCCCGTGTATCTAACCCCACCTAATATCGCTGTCCATGAATTTATCTAATCTATTTATTAATGTGACAATTGTATTGACACTCACCACATGACTGCTAAGCCTATTCCACTCATCCACCAACCACACTGTTAATAAACCAATTTTTGCCTAGGTCCCTGTTGAATCTGAATTTATCCAGTTTAAACCCATTACTTCGTGTCCTACCAGGTTCTCTTACCAACAAAACCTTATAAGTATCCCCCTTATTAAAACCCTTCATCATTTATAAACCTCGATCATGTCTCTACGCACCCTTCGCCTTTCTAGAGACTGCAAGTTTAACTGTTTGAGTCTTTCCTCGTATGGCAAGTTTATCAACCCCCGAATCATCTTAGTTATCCTCCTCTGCACCGATTCTAACATTTTGATATCCAGGTGACCAGAACTGAGCCGCATAGTCAAGATGAGGTCTAACTAATACTAAATATAGTTTTAGGAAGACTTCGGCGCTTCTATTGCTTATGCTCCATCAAATAAATCCCAGTACCCTATTTGCTCGATTTCTAGCATGAATACATAGTACCCTTGGACGGAGATCAGGAGCTAACTCAGACCCCTAAATTCCTATAGCACCCAGACCTGCTTATGAAAGTGTCATTAAGCAATAGTTATGTGAGGGGTTGTTCCTACCTACACTCAGAAAAGGCAGGGGATTGTATCCACTTTCAATGCGTCCACTGGATCAGCTGATATATGTTTTGAGTCTAAAAGGGTGGGGAGACAGCGGACCAATAGCGCGTTGGCTTCGCGTTCGTGACGTCATGGCGGCTCCTTCCATAATACCTCCATGGTTAAGAGCAATGGAAAGGCCCAAAAATGTTCCAATTGCACTGACGATCACAGTTCAAAGGATTGCTCCGTTGCTGAGAATAAATACATAAATTGTGTGAGGTACTAGAAACCTGAAATCAACCACTCAGCGAATGACCAGTGCTGTGTAGTACTTCAAACCGAAATTGAGATAATTCGTAACATTACCGATAATGACTATTAAATAGTGTTTGTACTCAAAGACAAATTGTGTGTTAAATGTTCAGTGTCTTGGAAATAATTTAGTGTGAACCCAAACACGCCAAGTGACTTTGATGATGCCAAGTTTTATCAAAAGGACATCAGTAGGCTATTCATGAAAGCAATCACGACTCACTAACTCACTACGACGTTCTGAATAAGTGCATCGGGGATCATTATCATGGCACTCCTGACGCGCTCCCCATGGCAACGGCGGGGACGGACACGCAGCATATTTAAACAGGGAGGAAAATGTTCGATGATGGACTAGCCCTTGTTAAAGGTGGCTCCGTGCCAAGAGCAAGCAAGTCCTTTGTTTTTACGACTGGCGGGTTAGGGAAGAGAAGGACAGAGAAAATGAATGTGAGCTTGTAACGATGTGAATACGTGCAGTACTAATCTCGTTTTTGTTTTGTTTTTCCATGTGTGTGTGTGTGTGTGTGTGTGTGTGTGTGTGTGTGTGTGTGTGTACGTGCGTGCTTAAGAAAAGTAAAAAAGAAGAAGAAGAAGAAAAAGAAAAAGAAGAAGAAAAGAAGTAGGAAAAAGGAAGAAGGAAAAGAAGAAGAAATAGGAGAGAAAAAAGAAGAAGAGAAAGAAGAAAAAGCAAAAGTAGTAAAAGAAATATCAGAGAAAGAAGAAAAAGAAGAAGAGAAAGTAGAAAAAAGAAAAAGTAGTATAAGAAATTTCAGAGAAAGAAGAAAAAGAAGAAGAGAAAGAAGAAAAAGAAAAAGTAGTATAAGAAATTTCATAGAAAGAAGAAAAAGAAGAAGAGAAAGAAGAAAAAGAAAAAGTAGTATAAGAAATATCAGAGAAAAAAGAAAAAGAAAAAGTAGTATAAGAAATATCAGAGAAAGAAGAAAAGAAAAAGAAGAAAAAGAAAAAGTAGTTTAAGAAATATCAGAGAAAGAAGAAGAAAAAGAAGAAAAAGAAGAAAAAGAAAAAGTAGTATAAGAAATATCAGAGAAAGAAGAAGAAAAAGAAGAAAAAGAAGAAAAAGAAGAAGAAAGAAACTACATAATTAGGATACTGTATTAAACTTTATCTCCGTCACATATTTATAAGCAACGCATACCAGGAATACACACACACACACACACACACACACACACACACGGCTCAGGTAGCAATGGTAACCGAGATGAAAGTGTGGAGTCGGCGAGACAGTGACGAAGCCCTGTCGAACTCGAGGTGATGATGGCGATATAGTGGTGGTGGTTGTGACGTCGGCGGCTGCGTCTTTTGTGGTGGTGTGGCTGTTTTGATTGTGCTACAGGCGGCGGTGGTGATGATGGCGGTGGCTGTGCTATTGGTAGGCTGGCTGTAGTGTGGATGGAGGTGTGAAAGTGGTTGAAATGTGGAAGTGATGGTAGTGATGCTACTGATAATTGTTGTAGTAGATGTTTCAGTGGGGGTATAGTGACTGTGGTGGCGGTGGTGGTGGTGGCGGGGACTTTGCTAGCGCTAGGCTGGCGGGTGGAGGTGTTAAAGTGGTTGAAATGTGGAAGTGATGGTAGTGGTGTTACTGATAATAATTGCTGTAGTAGATGTTTCAGTGGTGGTATAGTGACTGTAGCGGCGACGGCGGTGGTGGTGGTGGAAGCCGGAAGATGATAGGAGGGGATCATAATGGCTGGGTACTGATGTGTAGAGGCAGTGGTCGTGGTGGCTGTGGTGGATGTGGTGTTCCTTGTGGCGGCGGTGTGGTTGGTGCTGCTCGTGGTAGCGTGTGCTGTTTTCAGTTTTTTTTTACAGTAGAGGAAACAGTACGAAGGCAAAAAAGGAAGGAAACAATAGCGAAAAAAACAACCGCTATTCACTGCTCCTACAAAAGAGTCAAGAGGAGTGGCCGAAAGATAGGTCAATAGGTCAGATAGATAGGTTTATTGCCGAATCATTAAACATTTATGACACTATTACTGATGCAACACTTATGGGAGACTACAGCTTGTTAAACAACTACTCATATGCAGATGGTATAATATCAGAAAGGGCAGAAGAAAATCGAAGAAAAGAAGAACATAGAAGAAGAAAGAAGAAAAACTACATAATTAGGATACTGTATTAAACTTTATCTCCGTCACATAATTTATAAGCACATACCATAATACACACACACACACACACACACACACACACACACACACACGGCTCAGGTAGCAATGGTAACCGAGATGAAAGTGTGGAGTCGGCGAGACAGTGACGAAGCCCTGTCGAACTCAGGTGATGATGGCGATATAGTGGTGGTGGTTGTGACGTCGGCGCTTCTGCGTCTTTGTGGTGGTGTGGCTGTTTTGATTGTGCTACAGGCGGTGGTGATGATGGCGGTTGAAACTATTGGTTAGCTGGCTGTGGTGTGGATGGAGGTGTGAAAGTGGTTGAAATGTGGAAGTGATGGTAGTGATGCTACTGATAATTGTTGTAGTAGATGTTTCATTGTGGGGTATAGTGACTGTGGTGGCGGTGGTGGTGGTGGCGGGGACTTTGCTGGCGCACTGGCGGGTGGAGGTGTTAAAGTGGTTGAAATGTGGAAGTGATGGTAGTGGTGTTACTGATAATAATTGCTGTAGTAGATGTTTCAGTGGTGGTATAGTGACTGTGGCGGCGACGGCGGTGGTGGTGGTGGAAGCGGAAGATGATGGTAGGAGGATCATAATGGCTGGGTACTGATGTGTAGAGGCAGTGGTCGGTGGCTGTGGTGGATGTGGTGCTCCTTGTGGCGGCGGTGTGGTTGGTGCTGCTCGTGGTGGCGTGTGAGTGTGTTTTCAGTTTTTTACAGTAGAGGAAACAGTACGAAGGAAAAGGAAGGAACAATGGAACAACGCTATTCACTGCTCCTACAAGAGTCAAGAGGAGTGGCCGAAAGATAGGTCAATAGGTCAGATAGAGAGGTTTAGAGAATCATTAACATATTTTGACACTATTACTGATGCAACATTATGTTGGTCAGTCTTAATTTAAACAAAAAAACATATAAATAATTCAGCTGATGCATCATTTCATAATGGCGTCGCTCTCCTCTCCTCATCGTTTTTCCCAATAGGTTTTTTTTTTTTTTACTCTCCGCTGCAAACTCCTCTCGGTTAATAAGCACAAAAAAACCGCGAGGATGTCTCATATTAAAAAAAAGGTCCTCGCTGCCACTAATACTTCAGATGCGCCGAAATATCAATTACTTTACAATCCCGGTTGGAACCCTCATTTTTTTTTTTTAACATGGAGGTTTTATTATCTCCTTAGGTCAAAAAGTCTCAAGTCCTCGCTAGACAAACGTGCTTCCTGGTGAGACTGGCAGCGGTGTTCCTTTAAATGTTGGCAGGCGATTTGTTGGCAGGCGCGGATTCGTCTCCGTCTTACAAAGCACTGAATGAAGCAGCAACATATTTTCTTTATCTTTCGGACATTAAAAGTAGGTTCAGGTTTAGTTTTTGAGAAGTAAATCGCACCTCATTACTCGATCAGGTTGGTAACAGAAGAAAAACAGAGAGGAACATTGAAGAAAAAAAAGACAGAATGATCATAATCTTATTCACCAAAAAATAATGCCCCGACCAATAAAAAGAGATATCGAGCTAAAGTTCAGCGTTGTCTGCCTCTGACTATAATGCCACTTAAGTAAAGAGACGTGTTGCCTCCATCCGAAGAGATATCTTATTGTCCCACACGAGTGACTGGCATTTCCTCCGAGCCTGAGAGTCATTTCCTTTGCGTCTCAGTGAATTACATTGAACACCCTCTTACAAAACCTGTCTTCTAATCTCGGCTCCTCCTTAAGCCCACTATTTATATCCTTTAGAGCCGATTTCACAGTCCAACACAGTGTCTTCGTAACACCCCGAACCAAACTACAGAATCCCATACAATCCAAAATGGTGAGGTCTTCGATGCCACACTAAATGCACAAGACTTTTCCTGTATAGTTTCATCATATTTGTGAACTTAAATATAAACACCAGACACTATACATGGAAATTTCGAAGGCTCTGGTATTGGGTTAGGAGCTTACTAACCCGTCATGGGGAACTGTGAAACTGGCCCTTGAGTCCCTTGAATTGGTTTATGGTTGCCAGTGTATGATTTTGACAGCTGATTTATACACCTCTCAGCACACGTGGAGCTCGACAGGAGGAGTCGTGAAAACAAAACCCTTAATAAGATGAAGCCGCACGAGTCACGCGGAAACACTGCCTGCCTCACCTTCCTTTGCGTTTGTCAGTGTGTTTGTAAGTTTGTATGCTTGTTTGTGTGTTTGTACTTCTTGTTTCCTTGTTTGGTTATTTGTGTGTATATGTGTCTCTGTCTGTTTTTTTGTTTGTCTGTCTGCCCGTCTGCTTGTTTCTGGGTGTCTGTCGATCTATGTGTCTGTCTGTCTGTTTGCCGTCCTTTCTCTCAGTCTGTCTGTCAATCTCTGTCTATCCTGTCCCACCAAAGTCACAGCAGGAGCCACCGACGGACTCAAGAAGGCTCGCATGTGAAGTATACCTGCATTTATTATTTCCTTTGACGTAATTTAACCCAGACCTAGAATCAGGACTGAAATCCACAATATCGAAATTTGCAGATGACACCAAGGTGGGTGGAGATCCCCTCACAAAGACCGACTGCGAAATCATTCAGAAAGACCTCAATCACATTATCGAATGGTCGGAAATATGGCAAATGTCTTTTAATGTTGACAAATGCAAAGTCATGCACATTGGGTCCCAAAATAGTAACCATACATAATTCATGAATGGGAGACCTCTGCAAGCGATGCAGGAGGAAAAGGATCTTGGAGTCACTATCAGCAGTGACCTGAAACACGCGAATCACTGTAAAAAAGCATACAACAAGGCCAACAATATGCTCGGGTTCATAGCGAGGAACTTCGAGTGTAAAACACCAGACGTGATGCTATCCATGTATAATTCCATGGTAAGACCGCACCTCAAGTATGCTGTGCAGTTCTGGTCTCCCAATTACAGAAAGGACATTGCTCTACTGGAAAGGATTCAACGACGCGCTACAAAGATGATTCCAACCTTCAGGGCTCAACCGTACGAGGAACGACTCAAGCGACTCAATCTCTTTACACTGGAGAAAAGACGCCTACGAGGGGGATATGATTCAAGTCTTCAAGTATCTAAAAAAGTTCAATAACGTCGATTACTCCAAATTCTTTGAACTGCAAACCAACTCAAGAACTAGAAATAACGGTTTACCCATTCAGTCGAGTCGATGTAACACAGACATTGGAAGGAGTTTCTTTTCAAACCGAGTCATCCGCCACTGGAACAATCTTCCCTCAGAAGTAGTGAATGCGAATACCATCAACTCCTTCAAATATAGAATCGACCGTCATTTCGCTGCGTCAGGAGTAAACAGAATAACGAGGGGCTTCCATCTGCTCCTCAATATCGAGGTGCTTTCATCTGCTCACCAAGCCCCAAGTGGCGGTCGAGCAGATTAAATCACCCAAGCGGGCGACCTCGTAATGAGCCAATAGGCTGTCTGTTGCCTGCATTTCCATGTTTCCATGTTTCCATGTTTCCTCCCTCCCTCACTGCCTCACCCTTCCCTCTCACTTTCCTCCTTTCTTTACCTCTCCCCTCCCTTTATTCACCTTTCCTTACCACTCTCCTTCATCTCTCCTTCCCTTCCTCTCTTACCTCTCTCTCTCTCCCTTCCTCACCTTCCTCCCTCTCTCCACTCTCACTTACTTTACCTTCCTCCTCCTTCCCTCCTTTACTACAACCTCCTCTATTTCTTTCCTTCCTTTCTTTAACTGTCCTCCCTTTCTCCCTCTTTTACCTTTCATTATTTCCTCAAGGGTCAGTGCTGGGACCCATACTCTTTATCATATATATCAATGACCTAGAATCAGGACTGAAATCCACAATATCGAAATTTGCAGATGACACCAAGGTGGGTGGAGATGCCCTCACAAAGACCGACTGCGAAATCATTCAGAAAGACCTCAATCACATTATCGAATGGTCGGAAAAATGGCAAATGTCTTTTAATGTTGACAAATGCAAAGTCATGCACATTGGGTCCCAAAATAGTAACCACACATACATCATGAATGGGAGACCTCTGCAAGCGATGCAGGAGGAAAAGGATCTTGGAGTCACTATTAGCAGTGACCTGAAACACGCGAATCACTGTAAAAAAGCATACAACAAGGCCAACATTATGCTGGGGTTCATAGCGAGGAACTTCGAGTGTAAAACACCAGACGTGATGCTATCCTTGTATAATTCCATGGTAAGACCTCACCTCGAGTATGCAGTGCAGTTCTGGTCTCCCAATTACAGAAAGGACATTGCTTTACTGGAAAGGATTCAACGACGCGCCACAAAGATGATTCCAACCTTCAGGGCTCAACCGTACGAGGAACGACTCAAGCGACTCAATCTCTTCACATTGGATAAAAGACGCCTACGAGGGGATATGATTCAAGTCTTCAAGTATCTAAAAAAGTTCAATAACGTCGATTACTCCAAATTCTTTGAACTGCAAACCAACTCAAGAAATAGAAATAACGGTTTACCCATTCAGTCGAGTCGATGTAATACAGACATTGGAAGGAGTTTCTTTTCAAACCGAGTCATCCGCCACTGGAACAATCTTCCCTCAGAAGTAGCAAATGCGAATACCATCAACTCCTTCAAATATAGAATCGACCGTCATTTCGCTGCGTCAGGAGTAAACTGAATAACGAGGGGCTTCCATCTGCACCTCAATATCGAGGTGCTTTCATCTGCTCACCAAGCCCCAAGTGGCGGTCGAGCAGATTAAATTACCCAAGCGGGCGGCCTCGTAATGAGCCAATAGGCTTTCTGTTGCCTGCATTTCCATGTTTCCATGTTTCCATGTTTCCTCCTTACCTCTCTCACTTAACTGTACCTCTGCTCTCTCTCCCTTTCCTCCCTTCCTTCACTTTCCTCCCTTCCTCTCTTAACTCTCCTCTCCCTCTCCCTTCCCTTCCATCTTCACCTTCCTCCCTTCCTTCACCCTTCCTTCCTTCCTTTACCTGCCTACCATCTTTCTATCTCCTCTTACATCATCTTCCCATTTTCTTTCACATCTTCCTATCTTCTTTCCCATCATCATCCCATTTTCTTTCCCATCATCTTCCCATTTTCTTTCATACCATCTTCCCATTTTCTTTCCCATCATCTTCCCATTTTCTTTCACATCTTCCCATCTTCTTTCACATCATCTTCCCATTTTCTTTCACATCTTCTCATCCTCTTTCCCATCATCATCCCATTTTCTTTCCCATCATCTTCCCATTTTCTTTCACATCATCTTCCCATTTTCTTTCACATCATCTTCCAATCTCCTGTTCCATCATCTTCCCATTTTCTTTCACATCATCTTCCCATTTTCTTTCACATCATCTTCCCATTTTCTTTCACATCATCTTCCAATCTCCTGTTCCATCATCTTCCCATTTTCTTTTACATCATCGCATTTTCTTTCACATCTTCCCATTTTCTTTTCCATAATCTTCCCATTTTATTTTACATCTTCCCATTTTCTTTCACACCTTCCCATCTTCTTTTCCATAATATTCCCATTTTATTTTACATCTTCCCATTCTCTTTTCCATCACCTTCCCATTTTCTTCACCATCATCTTCCCATTTTCTTTCCCATCATCTTCCCATTTTCTTTCCCATCATCTTCCCATTTTCATTCACACCATCTTCCCATTTTCTTTCCCATCATCTTCCCATTTTCTTTCACACCATCTTCCCATTTTCTTTCCCATCATCTTCCCATTTTCATTCACACCATCTTCCCATTTTCTTTCCCATCATCTTCCCATTTTCTTTCCCATCATCTTCCCATTTTCTTTCCCATCATCTTCCCATTTTCTCTCACATCATCTTCCCATTTTTCTTCCCATCATCTCCCCATTTTCTTTCCCATCATCTTCCCATTTTCTTTCCCATCATCTTCCCATTTTCATTCACACCATCTCCCCATTTTCTTTCCCATCATCTTCCCATTTTCTTTCACATCTTCCCATTTTCTTTCACGTCATCTTCCCATTTTCTTTCACATTTTCCCATTTTCTTTTCCATCATCTTCCCATTTTCTTTCACACCATCTTCTCATCTTCTTTCACAGCATCTTCACATTTTCTTTCACATCATCCTCCCATTTTCTTTCACATCATCTTCACATTTTCTTTCACATCATCCTCCCATTTTCTTTCACGTCATCTTCCCATTTTCTTTCCCATTTTCCCATTTTCTTTTCCATCATCTTCCCATTTTCTTTCACACCATCTTCTCATCTTCTTTCACAGCATCTTCACATTTTCTTTCACATCATCCTCCCATTTTCTTTCACACCATCTCCACATTTTCTTTCCCATCATCTTCCCATCTTCTTTCACATCATCCTCCCATTTTCTTTCACACCATCCTCCCATCTTCTAATCCCATACTCCCTTCCTACACCTGCCCTTCCCGTCCCTCCTCGGCCTTTCCTCCCTCTCTCTCCTTCCTTCTTTTCCTTCCTCTTCTCCTCCTTCCTTCCTTTCCTCCCTTCCCTTTCTCCATCCTCTTTCATCTCCTCTTCTCTTCTCCTCCTTCCTCCTTTCCTTATCTTCCTGTATTCTCTTGATAGATTTTAGTCTTGTTTTTCTTACTCGCTTTCCCTTCCCTTCCCTTCATCTACCAACTGTTCATTTCTCTCAAGACTACAATTCTCATACTCTGTGTTAGCCATGTTTAATCAGTGTTTTCATTTTCTCTCTCCTTTCTCTCTCTCTCTCTCTCTCTCTCTCTCTCTCTCTCTCTCTCTCTCTCTCTCTCTCTCTCTCTCTCTCTCTCTCTCTCTCTCTCTCTCTCTCTCTCTCTCTCTCTCTCTCTCTCTCTCTCTCTCTCTCTCTCTCTCTCTCTCTCTCTCTCTCTCTCTCTCTCTCTCTCTCTCTCTCTCTCTCTCTCGCCGTACCTGGAAACGGGTTATTACTCGTCTTTTCGCTCAGGTAAGCAAAATGAAGGTTATTGATAATATTCCCCGAGCTCTTTGAAGATAATAACAGGAATATTACTCTATCTATCTATCTATCGATCTATCTATCGATCTATCTATCTATCTATCTATTTATCTGCCTATTCATCTTTTTATCAATCTATTTTGTCTGTTATTATTTGTTTCTTTCTTTCTTTCATTTCTATGGTCATTTCTATTTTTTAATCCTCTGAAATGATTAAACCCTATAGATTTTTTTTACAGCACAGAGAGCAACTCAAGGGCAACACAAAAAGATGTAAAAAAAAAAAGGCGGCTAAATGTTGCTTTCATATAGTGATAGATATAGAGTGGCCAAAAGAGGTCACTTTCGGATGGAGAGGTGTCGATGCACCCTTCTTGAAAGAGGTGTCATAAGCAGGAGGAAATACAGACGAAGGAAGGCTGTTCCAGAGTTTACCAGCGAAGGGGATGAAAGAATGGAGATATTGGTTAACTCTTACATAAGGGGTTTGGACAGTACAGCGATGAGAAAGAGTAGTAAGTCATGTGCAGCGGGGACGCGGGAGGGAAGGGAGGTATGCAGTTTGCAAGTTCAGAAGAGCAGTCAGCATGAAAATATCTATAGAAGATAGAAAGAGATGCAACATGGCGGCAGAATTTAAGAGTTAAAAGGCTGTCAGTAAGAGGAGGAGAGCTGATGAGACGAAGAGTCTTAGACTCCAATCAGTCCAGAAGAGCTGTGTGAGTGGACCCCCCCTTTTCTCTCTCTCTCTCTCTCTCTCTCTCTCTCTCTCTCTCTCTCTCTCTCTCTCTCTCTCTCTCTCTCTCTCTCTCTCTCTCTCTCTCTCTCTCTCTCTCTCTCTCTCTCTCTCTCTCTCTCTCTCTCTCTCTCTCTCTCTCTCTCTCTCTCTCTCTCTCTCTCTCTGTCTCTCTCTCTCTTTCATTTTATATGTCCGTAAGTGTTCTGTTATAACTGCACTTTATCCACTCTCGCCAATATTCCTTCTCTCTAAGTATAATCTGTTTTGTCGATTATTATTTTCACCATTTTTCCTATTTCTATCTTTTTTCCTTTTTTTGCTTCCTCTTTCTGCTGATAAACTGTTCTATATTTCACTCTAATTTATCTTTTTTTATTCTATTACTCCATCGTTTTTTTCATTTCAGTTTTTGGTGTTTTTTGCGAGCTCCATTTTTTTCATTATACTGTTAAGGTTTTCTACTTTTCACTCTAATTTCCTTTTTTCTATTTCTCTATCTGTTTTTCCCTTCAAATGCGTAGTTTTGTTGTTGTTTTTATTCTTGATCAACGGATAATTATTTCCATTTCTTCATTCTACTAAAAGCCTCTTCTAGTTTTTACTAATTTATCTTTTTTTTATATCCCTCTATCTCTTTTCCCTTCCAGTCTCGTATTTTTTGTTATTTTGTTTATTTTGTTACTCGATCCACGGCTAATTACATCCATTTTTTTTCTTTCAACTAAAAAGCCTCTTCGTTTTTTTACTCATATATATCTTTTTTTCTTGTATCCCTCTCTCACTTTTTTCTTCAGATGCGTAGGTGTTGTTTTATTCCTAATTATTTTTTTTTTCATTCTACTAAAAGCCTCTTCGATCTTTTATTCATATTTATCTTTTTTTCTTGTAGCCCACTATCACTTTTTTTCCTTCAGATGCCCAGTTGTTGTTTTGTTCCTATTTTGTTACTCGACCGACGGATAATTATTTCCATTTTTTTTCATTCTACTAAAAGCCTCTTCTATTTTTTACTACTTTATCTTTTTTTCTATCCCTCTATCTCTTTTTCTCTTCAGATGCGTAATTTTTGTTGTTGTTTTGTTCCTATTTTGTTACTCGATCAAAAGGTTATTATTTCTAAATTCTCTTTTCACAAAAATCCTCTTCGATTTTTTACTAACTTATCTTCTATCCCTCTATCTCTTTTTCCCTTCCAAATGCGCAGTTTTTTGTTGTTGTTTTGTTACTATTTTGTTACTCGATCAACGGATAATTATTTCCATTTTTTTCACTCTACTAAATTTACCTTTTTTTCTTCAATCCCACTATCACTTTTTTTCAGATGCGCAGTTGTTTCATTCCTAATTATTTCCATTTTTTTCCCTCTACTAAAAGCCTCTTCGATTTTTTTACTCATATTTACCTTGTTTTCTTCTATCCAACTATCACTTTTTTTCTTCAGATGCGCAGTTTTTTGTTGTCGTTTCGTTGCTATCTCGTTACTATCTCTGTGCGTAACGAGTTCGTCCCTTTCTCTTTCTACTACGTAATAACCGGTTCTATCTTTCACTAATCTAACTATGTCATTCTTTTCCCTTTGGGCCCCACGTTTTAGTTTACTTTTAGTTTACCAATTGTGTTATTCTTTGAATAATTGATTTCACTGCTCACTACTTTTTCCTTTTATTTTTATATGGATTTCTTATATCTTCTGCGCAGTTTGTATTTTGCCGATTCTGTTACTTTACGGATAATCGGTTTCACTTTTCACTAATATATCTTTCTACCTATCTTTCTTTTCACTAACTTAACTTTTTTATATACATCTTTCTTTTCCTTTAGATGACCAGGTTTTATTTTGCTATTTGTGTCACTCTAAGTTATATCGGTTCTGTTTTTTCACTACTTTAACCTTTCTTACATAGCTTCCATCTTCTGAGCAGGATGCATATTGCTTATTGTGTTACTCTACGGATTATCGGTTCCACGTTTCACTAATCTAACCTTTTTCATCATTTCTTTTCCTATTGATGCGCAGGTTGTATTTTGACGATTCTGTTTACTCTACGGGTTCTACTTTTCAGAAACTTAACTTTTTCTATCTCTTTTCTATCTCTTCTACCTCTACTTTTTTTTTACATCTAAATGCACAGGTTGTATTTTGCCATTTATGTTTCTTTGGATATTCGGTTAGACTTCTCACTAATCTTACCTTATTTTTGTATCTTTCTTTTATATTATTTTCTTCTAATAATCGGCTCCATTTTCCACTAATCTAACCTTTTTCCTATATCTATCTTCTATATCTTCTGCGCAGGTTGTATTTTGCCGATTTTATTTACTCTACGAATAGTCGGTTCCAGTTTTCACTAATATAGCTTTCTACCTGTCTTTCTTTTCACTAAATTAACCTTTCTTTACATATCTTTCATTCCCATTAGGTGATCAGGTTTTATTTTGCCAAATATGTTACTCTACGGACAATCAGTTCCCTATTTCACTAACTTTTCTACCCCCACCCTCTCTCTCTCTCTCTCTCTCTCTCTCTCTCTCTCTCTCTCTCTCTCTCTCTCTCTCTCTCTCTCTCTCTCTCTCTCTCTCTCTCTCTCTCTCTCTCTCTCTCTCTCTCTCTCTCTCTCTCTCTCTCTCTCTCTCTCTCTCTCTCTCTCTCTCTCTCTCTCTCTCTCTCTCTCTCTCTCTCTCTCTCTCTCTCTCTCTCTCTCTCTCTCTCTCTCTCCTCAGGTGCGCTGTTCCCACTCTCGTCTACAAACCAGTCATGCTTCTTGAGGACAGCGACTTCCTGACCACAACTACCATCGCCTCCCTCCTTACCACCACGATCCCCACTACGACAACCACCACTACCACCACCACGACCACTAACATCTCTGCGACTGGACATCATCACGGACACACACAACAGCAGTGAGGAGAGTAACGCTACGATGAGGATGACGGAAGAGTAGTTCTGTAATGGATGATGAGGATGATGCAGCCGTGACCAGCGCCCCACGTCACGAACCCCCACCAGTCAACGCTTCAGTGAGTTACGTGGACGTGGAGACAGCGGCAACGACAGACATCCACCCACAGACAACACCAGAGGGACACAGCACCACCCCGACGGCTGTAGCATCCTCCCAAAGGGCACCCACGCCTTTTCCACGCCAACCCACGCCTACAACGACTCCCACGAACGCCCCCACGCCCATCACGCTGCCATACTGGATCATACACAACCGCATGCCGCCCTTTGACCACCATGCCACCGTGCACCCCCCAGCGTCCCCACGGAGCAGCGCAAAGCCTCGCCTGGGGGTGGCACTCCACGGTGAGACGGTCCCGGAGAAGGCGACGCTCAGGGCACACAAGCCACGCAGAAAAATTCGTAATAAAGTCACAGAGAAGAAGCGCCTTGCATCAGGACCCTCCGCGCGGCCCTCCAGCATCCTGGAGCACACCAAGGACCTCTGGTGTTCTGCGGCGCTGGCAACCCCGGCCTGAGTCCCGGCCAGCAGCTGCCTCTCGGGCGTGGTGGCCTCTTCAGTGGGCGTGGCCTTGCTGGTGTGTGGGTTTCTCCTTGCCCGAGGGCGTAGCAAAGCCGGGCCCTTGTGGGAGGCGTCCTTGTACTGGCGTGAGGGAGCGGACGAGGACGTGGTGATGGCGGTGGGCGGCAGCAGCAGGAGGACGAGGGATGCTCACGGAGTCCGAGGGGACCGTGGGCGTGGTGACGGAGACCCACCGCGGCCTCAACAACCGCCTCTACCTATTGCTGCAGATGGACACGGCCACCGGTATCACCCCAGACACGCTACCAGACCCCAGCTCACCCTCCCCGGCTGACCCCACCACGTCCCCCGCCGGGCCCGGACCCCTGGCCCGCCCTTCGCCGCCCCACCCTCCCACACCCTAAAGGAGAGGAAGGGAGTCAGTTTCCTGCCTCGGCTCCTCCCTCGCCGCTAAATGGCATTAAGGATTCCGCTCGCCTCGACACGGGACTATACTTTGGGAGCCCGCCGCGCCGACCCTCACCTGGACTTATTTCTCTCTCTCCTCTCCTTCCCGTCTCCCTCTCTCTCCCTGTTCGCCGCGGGGTGCCACACGGACGCAGCAACAAGACAGCAGCATCACCGTGCGTGCGTGTGTGTGTGTGTATGTGCGCCGGGACACCAGTTATTCATAGTATTAATTCGTGTATGTTTATGTTAGTCAGATGTCTTGGTGCCATTAATCGTTTTGGGGTCTCGAGGCTCAAAGTGATGAAGCCGCAGCAGATCGGGATGAACGAGAACACCCACCAATAAGCCTTCCACGACTCTCATACAGTCAAAGGGACTCCAGAAGCTCAGCCAAGACGCTAAACATAGGCCTTGTACCGAGCCTTGCACCTGTGTTAGAGGGAAGAAGAGCAGTAAGAAATATAGAAAGAAAGATAAAACCCAACCCTAAGCTTCACCCACGCCTCTCATACAGTAAAGGGACACCGTAAGCTCACGTAAGACTCCTGTAAAGGTAAAACAGTAGATCTAAACCATTCCGATAGCCTTGTCGATGTGTGAAAGAGAAAAAAAAGAAAGAAAAACCCCAATCTTACGCCTCCAACGATCCCCGTGACACTAAATGAGACTCCGTAAGCTCATCTAAGAATCTAGTAAGCATAAGCCCTGCCGAGAGCCTTGCTCATGTTGGTCTCTGCCGCCCTCTCTCCTGGCGATGGTCCGTCTCTCCGAGGTGTTGCTGTCAAGGCCATGAGGGAATAAGACAGTGCGTGGCCGTTAGCGGTGTTAATGAAGAGTGACGTGAGGGAACTAGGGTGTGGGTGTGTGGGTGTGTGCCTACGTAGCTAGCTGGTCCTGTTAGGCCTGGTCGCTGCTAGGGATGTGATGGAGTGGGGAAAAAAGCAAAGAGTGAGAAATTATGAAAGAATGAGAAAGGAAGAGTAAAGAATAAGAAATAACGAAAAATAAGAAAGAGTAAAGAGTAAAACAAAAATAGGAAAAGTGTAGGGAGTTAGACAAGTAAGAGGGAATTAGACTGAAAAGTATAGAGTGGGGAAATGAGTAAAGAGTGAGAAAGTATGAAAGAATGAGAAAGGAAGAGTAAAGAATAAGAAATAAGGAAAAATAAGAAAGAGTAAGGAGTATGAATAGGAAATGAGGAAAAATATGAAAGAGTAAAGAGTAAAACAAAAATAGAATAAGTGTGATGGAGTGGGGAAAAGATTAAAGAGTGAGAAATTATGAGAGAATGAGAAAGGAGAAGTAAAGAATAAGAAATAAGGAAAAATAAGAAGCAGTAAAGAACAAAACAAAACTAAGAAAAGTGTAAGAGTTAGACAAGTAAGAAAGAATTAGACCAAAAAGTATAGAGTGAACGAGGAGGGTTATGCCCTGTGCCAATTTGTACGCAGTAAGGAATGTATGTAAAACTAGGGTGAGGAGTACTTGTGCCAATTTGTACGCGGTAAGGAAGGTATTAATAGGATTTGTACGCGATGAGAAGGGTATAGGATCAGTATTACGAGTGCCAATTTGTACACACACACACACACACACACACACACACACACACACACACACACACACACACACACACACACACACACACACACACACACACACACACACACACACACACACACACAAACACACAACACACACACAGTGCTGCAGGGATGGGTCAGTAAGGCTGCACGGCACGTATCCTTAACCCATCGGCGCCTCGGCTCTCCTGTTTAAAAGACTCTCGTAGAAGTTTCATGGTTTTCACGGACTGTCTCGTGATCCCGGTGACAGTCATACACGACCTCTGCACCCTCAACGGGACATCCCGTGAAAACCAGTTAATCTTCTCTGTGGGCTTGGAAAATAGTCCTAATCTGAGCCGAGACGTTTAGGAATATGGAACGAACTCATTTCAACCTCTTTTACAGTTTCTCTGTAGATTAGATAACGCACACACCAGCGGCTTTGAAACAGGCGTAAAAGTAGCTATACCATTCATAACAACTCTCTGTTTACGGTCGGCAAGCCAGTCTCTGAGCCACTTATGAATATTACCAGTTATACCGTGAACTTGCAATGTACTAAGGAGACGGTTGTGAGGGACTTTGTCAAATGTTTTCTGAAAGTCCAAATATACAATGTCTACTGATTGACTTTCATCGTACACATGAAAGATGTAGTTGAATAAATCGAAAAGGTAAGTCAAACAGGAACGTTTGTTTCGAAAACCATGTTGCGAATCCTTAATTAGTCTGTTATCTTAATAAAAAAACTTTTCCATTTTTTCGCGAATGATTGTCTCTAAAATTTTGCACACGATTGACGTTAGACTGATCGGTCGATAATTACCTGGTTGTGACTTGTCGCCTTTTTTAAAGATAGGAGTTACGTTAGCGAGTTTCCATTCTAGTGGTACTTTTCCTGTGTTTAGTGACTTTGAGAACATGTTCAAGAGGGGCTTGATGTTTTGCCTCTTAAAGAATACGCGGGGATATTTTATCTGGGCCGGGCTTTTTTTTTTACTTTAATATTATCGATAATTTGTACTATATCACTTTCTACAATGTCGCTAATAATACTCAAGGATGTGTCATCAATATATCTTGGGGCTTCCGGTTGCCTTTCGGATAAGATTTCTTCTGTAAAAACGGAGGCAAAAAAATCATTCAATATGTTAGCGATTTCTTTATCATCATTCGTGGATTCGCCATTTACAGTTGCTATTGGGCCAATACTGGGGGTAATAAATTTTTTGTTTCTTACGTAGGCAAAAAATTATTTAGGGTTTGTTTTTCTTGCGCCTGCAATATGAAGCTCTAGGTTTCTTTTATTGAGACGTGTGACTCTTTTTGATTCTCGGCGTAATCTTTGGAACTCAGTTTTGTAATCAAGTATTTGCGACGCGCTCGATTTTTATTCTCAATTTGGCGTTTGAGTTGATTGTTCCGCCACTTAGGCTTCCAGTTGGCTGCTGGTCGTCTTTTACGGAATGGTACGCATAAATTCACGGCTCTACTTAAAGTTTATGTGAATGTTTCCCAAGCTTTATTTATATCTGAGGCTGCAGAAATTTCGCTCCAGTCTGCATTCGCTACTAAATTTCTTAGTTTGTCAAAATCCGCAGGTCGGTAATCAGGTATTCTTTCTTCACTCGTTTTCATGTTCTCTTCGATTTTTATCTTAAACTAAATTATTCGATGATCGCTGTCGCTGAATTATGTACCAACATTGAGATCCTTAACTAGGCTTTCTTTAGTTGTGAGAACTAGATCGAGGATGTTATTTTCGCGAGTTGGTTTATGCACATGCTGATAAAGCGCACTTTCTAATGAGTTACTGTATAGATCGTGACCCGAGTGTATATTTAATGTGTCTCCCCATCTCTTAAATGGTAAGTTAAAGTCTCCCATAATTACAGCTTCATATTGATTGCATGTTAGAAATTTGTTCGAACAGTTTTCTGTCTATTTGCATTGCTTGGTTTGGAGGTCTATAAACAATGCCAATAACTAATTTACTTGAAAGGTTTTTAATTTCTACGAAAACGGTGTCTATATTATTTATTATTTCTACATTGATAACACGTAGATTTAAACCAGCACGAATATATAAGACGACGCCACCACCAACTCTGTTTTCTCTGTCGCAAAAAAAATGAATAGCCGGGTAAGCTCAATTCCGCAATAAAATCTCTGTTATTTGTATTTAACCATGACTCCGCGACGGCTATAATGTGGAAGTTTTCCGTTGCAGCAAGTTCCTCCAGGTCTGTGAATTTATTTCGAATGCTGCGGGCGTTTAAATAACACGCGCTTATATAGTCATGGTGGGATTGGCTGGTGGTCCTTTGATTGTTTACGTGACGTTCTCTGTCGGGGCTAGCTGTTTTTTATGCTCTGAAAAGTAACACCTGCTCACTAAGAAGTCTTCCAAGTCTAGCCGCGTAATGAGAAGGGAGATGAGGAGGAGGAGGAGGAGGAGGAGGTGATGGAAGACGAAGAGGGATTAAAATAGTGTTACGAGAACAAAGATGAGGAATAAATGAAGGAGAAGAAGAAGGAAGAAGAAGCGATGGAGAAGAAAGAAGTGGAATAGGAGAAAAAAAAGAGTATCTAGAGGTGTGGACGGAGGAGTTGGAAGATAATGAGGAGGAGAAGGACGAGGAGGAGAAGGAGAATGAAAAATAGAAGAAAGTATAAGTGGACGAGGAATAAGAAGAGAAATGAGAGGTGTTGCAAAAGGAGAAAAAAAAACAGGCAGAAGATGAAGAGGAGGAGAAAGTAGAAAACGAGGAAGAGAAGAACAAGGACTCAGCAATACACAAGAAAAATATGGAGAAAAAAAATACGAATAAGAAATTGCAACACTTCAAACAAAAACAAAAACAAAAAACGGAGAAAAAGGAAAAGGAAAAGTCATATACATTAAAACCCTCCTCCTCCTCCTCCTCCTCCTTATTTACTATCAACATATTTTCCTGTCCCAATGAGGATTAGAACTCGACCAACGAAGAGAGAGAGAGAGAAGAGAAAGCAATCATAGGCAGGTATATTGAGGCGTTAACTAGCACACCTGTCTTTGATTCTGCCACACCACCTCCTAATTACCTGGCGAGGTGGTGGTGGTGGTGGTGGAATGCCGCTCCTAATTAAGCCTCATCACCACCACCAAAATCATCACTACAACCACCACCACCATCACCATCCTCCTCTTCTTCCTCGTATTCTTTTTCTTATTATTCCTCCTCCTCTACTTTTTTTCTCTTCTCTCTCCTTTTTCTCTTTTTCTCTTATTTCTTCTCTTCTTCTTTCCCTTCTTCTCTCTCTGCTTCTTTCTCCTCTTCTCTCTCTTCTTTTTTCTCTTCTTTTTTTCTCTTCTTTCTCTTCTTTTTCTCTTCTTTTTTCTCTTCTTTTTCTCTTCTTTTTTTCACTTCTTTTTCATCTCCTTTCCATTTTTTCTTTCTTTTTTCTTTTTCTCATCTTTATTTTCTTCTTTTTTTTCTTCTTCTTTCTCTTCTTCTTTTCTCCTCTTCTTTCTCTTCTTCTTCGTCTTCTCCTTCCTCTTCTCCATTCTCTTCTTCTTTCTCTTCTTTCTCTTCTTCTTCGTCTTCTCCTTCGTCTTCTCCTTTCTCTTCTGCTTTCTCTTCTTTCTCTTCTTCTTTCTCTTCTCTTTTCTCTTCTCCTTTCTCTTCTTTCTTCTTCTCTTCTCCTTTCTATTCTTCTTTCTCTTCTCCTTTCCCTTCTTCTTTCTCTTCTCCTTTCTCTTCTTCTTTCTCTTCCCCTTTCTCTTCTCCTTTCTCTACTTCTTTCTCTTTTCCTTTCTCTTCTACTTTCTCTTCTCCTTTCTCTTCTTCTTTCTCTTCCCCTTTCTCTTCTCCTTTCTCTTCTTCTTTCTCTTCTCCTTTCTCTTCTCCTTTCTCTTCTCTTTTCTCTTCTTTTTTCTCTTCTCCTTTCTCTTCTTTCTCTTCTATTCTTTCTCTTCTTCTTTCTATTCTCCTTTCTTCTTCTTCTTTCTCTTCTCCTTCTTCCTCTTCTTTCTCTTCTTCTTCCTCTCTTCTTATTCCTCTTCTCCTTTCTCTTCTTTTTTCTCTTCTTCATTCTCTTCATCTTTCTCTTCTTCTTTCTCTTCTTCTTCCTCTTCTCCTTTTTCTTCTCCTTTCTCTTCTTCTTTCTCTTCTTCTTTCTCTTCTTCTTCCTCTTCTCCTTTCTCTTCTCATTTCTCTTCTTCTTTCTCTTCTTCTTTCTCTTCTTCTTTCTATTCTTCTTTCTTTTCTTCTTTCTATTCTTCTTCCTTTTCTTCCTTTTATTCTTATTCTTATGCTTTCTCTTATTTTCTCTCATTTTCTTTCTCTTTTTATTCCTCCTCCTCTTCATCTTCCTCCTATTCTTATTCTTCCTCTTCCTCATCCTCTTCCTCTTCTTCCTCCTCCTCCTCCTCCATCTCTTCTTCATCATCATCATCACCATCATCAAATTAATAACAGACCCACTACCGCCAAAGCCAGGACCCGAAAGGTACCCAAAAAGGACCCCAAGAATGGCAAGCGAAAAGGACCCCAAAAACTAATAATGTCGAAAGAAATTAGGAGAAAGAAAGGTACGAATGGTGTGTCAAAAGACAATAAAGAAATGAATGATTAGATGGAGCAAGTCAACGAGATCAGGTTACGAAAAGTGGGAAAAAAAGAAAGCAAACGAAAAAAATCAAAGAAATTATCAAAGAAAATTGCGAAAGGATTGGAAAAAATAGAGGCAATGAAAGGTAAGATGCACAGAGCTTAGATGAACTTACGGAAAGGTGTAAAAATTTGTAAAGAAAAAAGATAAGAAGCAAAGAAAGTATAAAAGAAGTTACGAAAGGATTGAGATATAAAGGATAAAAACGTCAAGGTAAGACGAAGTAACTGAATTAGAATAAAAAAATTACCTGCCTCTCACGACTAACAAGCTTAACAATAATAAAAGAAAAATTGGACTAGCTTTCACTAACAAAAAAATAACACAAAAACTCGACCTTAAAAAAATACTTCACGTGTGTAAGAAATTTTCAAACTGAGAAGAAAAAATAAATTCCTTGAGTCATCAGAATCGAATGTGGGTTTTCTTCCTTTTTTTTTCTTTTCCCTTTTTCTTTTCTGTTTTTTTTTTCTTTTCCCTTTTTTGCTTTTTCCTGTTTGTTTATTTTCCCCGATATTTTTTCTTTTCCCTGTGTTTATATTTTCCCTGTTTTTTTCTCCTTCCTTTCCCTGTTCTTTTGTTTTTATTTTCCTTGTTTTTTTCTCCTATCCATGTTTTTCCCTGTATTTTTCTTTTCCCTGTTTTTTTTCTCCTTGCCCTGTTTTTCCGTGTTTTTTTCTTTTCCCTGTTTTTTTTCCGTGTTTGACTTCTCCATGTTTTTTTGTCCTTTCCCTGTTTTTATCATGTTTTTCTTTTCCGTTTTTTATCCTTTCCTTGTTTTTTTTTCCTCTGTCTTTTTCTTTTCCCTGTTTCTTTCTCTGTGTTTTTTCCCCGTTTTTTCTCCTCTCCCTATTTTTTCTATTTCCCTGTTTTTTCTCCTTTCCCATTTTTTTTCTTTTCCCTGTGTTTTTTTTTCATTTCCTAGTTTTTTTCACTTCCCTGTTTTTTCTGTTTTTTTTTTCTTCTCTTTTCCATTTTTTTTTATTTCCGTTTTTTTCAATTTTCTTTTCCCCGTTTTCTTCTCTTCCCAGTTTCTTTAAATATTGGACGAGACGAAACGAAAGGAAAAGAGAAGAGAAGCGAGTCAGTCTTTCGTTCGTTTCCAAATTCTTTTTATTCATATATTCACAGAGGCGGAGCTTAAGAAAACACACACACGCACGCACGCGCCTTTCTACTCCTCTCCTCAACTGTATAATAATATCTTACCTTCCGTCTGAGTCTCGGCCGCACGGAAAATGAATGAAAGGAACCAAGCCAACGGAGAAACACTAGTCAAAAGATCTGCCAAACGGAAGAAAAAAAAACCTCCAGTATTTCTCATCTTTAAAAATAGAAAATCTAAAGAAATTCGTATAGTTCTTTAAGGGGGTCGATAATAATACAAAAAGTTTAAAAAAACTTGGATATTTCTCTAAGTCTTACATCAAACAGGCAAAAATTTATGACTCGTGTATATCTAAATAGGGACAACAATCATACAGACTAACGACATACACCGCACACGATCGTTTCTCGCTCATAAGGAAAGAGAAAATATCGAATATTTATTTTCCTTGTTATCAAACCGAAAAACAAACTCGTGTATTTCTAAAAAGGAATAACAATAACAACACAGAGTAACAACAACAACAAGAGTTTCTCCTTAAAAGTGAAAAAAAAAAACTCGAATTTCTTTTCTGTATAAACCAAACAGAATAAAACAAAACCTCTTGTATATTTAACAAGGAATAACAATAAAAACACACACCATCGATATCCACCACGAGACGAATATAATTTCTTGTTTATAAGTAAAATTAAAGAAACATACCTAATATTTTTCTTCTCATTGAAGCAGAAAGAAAAATCAAACCCTCGTGTATATCTAAAATTAAATAACAATAACAACACAGAGTAATAACATTCACCACCAGACAGACAAGTTTCTCCTTTAAACGTGAAAAAAGAGAACACTCGAATATTTCTTCTCTATATAAACCATAACAAAAAGAAATAAAAACCTCGCATTTCTAACAAGGAATAACAATGACGATGACAGCACAAACTACCGACACTCACCACTAGACGAATATTATTTATCATTCATAAGTAAACAAAATAAAACGAACCATTTGTATTTCTTCTCTTAATAAATCAAACAAATCAAAACAAACTCGTGTATGTCTAAAAACAAATGACAAAAACAACACAAACTAACGACATTCACCACCAGACGAATATTATTTCTCGTATATAAGTAAAACAAACCAGTAGTAGTTTTCTTCTCTCTATGGGCCGCATTACAAGTCCAATCCGAGAAGTTTTGGGTCACTACAAAGGTCGGTTTAGGGGCCGCATTACAAGTCCAATCCGAGAAGTTTCGGGTCACTACAAAGGTCGGTTTAGGGGCCGTATAACAAGTCCAATCCGAGAAGGTTGGTTTACGGGCCGTATAACAAGTCCAATCCGAGAAGTTTTGGGTCACTACAAAGGTCGGTTTAGGGGCCGCATTACAAGTCCAATCCGAGAAGTTTCGGGTCACTACAAAGGTCGGTTTAGGGGCCGTATAACAAGTCCAATCCGAGAAGTTTTGGGTCACTACAAAGGTCGGTTTAGGGGCCGCATTACAAGTCCAATCCGAGAAGTTTTGGGTCACTACAAAGGTCGGTTTAGGGCCGCATTACAAGTCCAATCCGAGAAGTTTCGGGTCACTACAAAGGTCGGTTTAGGGGCCGTATAACAAGTCCAATCCGAGAAGTTTTGGGTCACTACAAAGGTCGGTTTAGGGGCCGCATTACAAGTCCAATCCGAGAAGTTTCGGGTCACTACAAAGGTCGGTTTAGGGGCCGTATTACAAGTCCAATCCGAGAAGTTTCGGGTCACTACAAAGGTCGGTTTAAGGGCCGTATAGCAAGTCCAATCCGATAAGTTTTGGGTCACTACAAAGGTGGTCTTAGGGGCCGCATTACAAGTCCAATCCGAGAAGTTTCGGGTCACTACAGAGGTCGGTTTAGGGGCCGTATTACAAGTCCAATCCGAGAAGTTTCGGGTCACTACAAAGGTCGGTTTAGGGGCCGCATTACAAGTCCAATTCGAGAAGTTTCGGGTCACTACAAAGGTCGGTTTAGGGGCCGTATTACAAGTCCAATCCCAGAAGTTTTGGGTCACTACAAAGGTCGGTGTAGGGGCCGCATTACAAGTCCAATCCCAGAAGTTTTGGGTCACTACAAAGGTCGGTTTAGGGGCCGCATTACAAGTCCAATCCGAGAAGTTTCGGGTCACTACAAAGGTCGGTTTAGGGGCCGTATTACAAGCCAATCCGAGAAGTTTTGGGTCACTACAAAGGTCGGTGTAGGGGACGCATTACAAGTCCAATCCGAGAAGTTTCGGGTCACAACAAAGGTCGGTTTAGGGGCCGTATAACAAGTCCAATCCGAGAAGTTTCGGGTCACTACAAAGGTCGGTTTAGGGGCCGAATTACAAGTCCAATCCGAGAAGTTTTGGGTCACTACAAAGGTCGGTTTAGGGGACGTATTACAAGTCCAATCCGAGAAGTTTTGGGTCACTATAAAGGTCGGTTTAGGGGCCGTATTACAAGTCCAATCCGTGAAGTTTCATGTCACTACAAAGGTCGGCTTAGGGGACGTATTACAAGTCCAATCCGAGAAGTTTTGGGTCCCTACATAATTATTCATCCCGAACTCTGCAGGGACCCGAGACTTCTCGGGTTTGACTTGTAATACGTTTCCATCAACCAAACAGAAAAACTAAACAAACTAGTGTATATGTAACAACGAATAACAACATAAACAAACAATATCCATCACTAGACGAACAAAATTTCTTGTTTATAAGTAAAATGTGAATATTTCTTCTCTCTATAAAGCAAACAGAAAACAATACAAACTCGTGCATATTTAAAGAAAATGAATAACAACAACAATAACAAAACTAACGACACTCACCACCGGATGAATATTGTTTCCCATTCATAAGTAAAAAAAAAAAAAAGCTGGTATTTATTTTCTTTATAAACCAAACAGAAAAACAAAAAAAATCGTGTATCCCGAAGCCAATATAAATAATCGTCCGCAAGTAAAACAAAAAACAAAAAGACAAACTAGTGTGCTCAGAAGCCTATATAGTTTATCGTCGACAAGAAAAACAAAAAATAAAAAGACAAACTTGTGTGTTCAGAAGCCTATATAGTTTATCGTCCACAAGTAAAACAAAAAACAAAATTTCAGAAGCCCATATAGTTTATCGTCGACAAGAAAACAAAAGACAAACTTGTGTGTTCAGAAGCCTATATAGTTTATCGTCCACAAGTAAAACAAAAAACAAAAAGACAAACTCGTGTGCTCAGAAGCCTATATAGTTTATCGTCCACAAGTAAAACATAAAACAAAAAGACAAACTCGTATGTTCAGAAGCCTATATAGTTTATCGTCCACAAGTAAAACAAAGAAAACAAAAAGACAAACTCGTGTGCTCAGAAGCCTATATAAATTATCGTCCACAAATAAAACAAAAGAAAACAAAAAGACAAACTCGTGTGTTCAGAAGCCTATATAGTTTATCGTCCACAAGTAAAACAAAGAAAACAAAAAGACAAACTCGTGTGCTCAGAAGCCTATATAAATTATCGTCCACAAGTAAACCAAAAGAAAAAAAAAGACAAACTCGTGTGTTCAGAAGCCTATATAGTTTATCGTCCACAAGTAAAACAAAAAACAAAAAGAGAAACTCATGTGTTCAGTAGCCTATAATTTACCGTTGAAAAGTAAAGTAAGTTTTTCGTTCATAAGTAAACAATAGCAACTACTATTTCTTCTCTTAATAAACCAAACAGAAAAACAAACAAAGTCGTGTATCCAGCAGTATCCAACAGTAAAAAAAAAAAAAAAAAAAAAAAAAATTGAGACGCCACAAAAAACTCAACCTGGGCGCGTTCGTTATTGATTCTCTTCTTTTTTTTTCATTTCATTTATCGTTTTTCATTTTTTTTCTTTTCTTTTTTTTCTTTTCCCGGCTTCTTCTCTTCCGTGTTTTTTTTTTTTTATTTCCGTTTTTTCATCCATCTTTTTTTCTCATATTTTCCGTTTTGTTTTCTGTTCATTTTTTTTCTTCTCATTGTTTTCTGCTCCCGATTTTTCTTTTCCTTTTTATCTTCTTTTTTTCTTTTCCTTTTTTTCTTTTCATATTTTTTTCTTTTCACGATTTTTTCTTTTCCTTTTTTTCCTTTCCTTGTTTTCTTTTATTAATCTTTTTAAGATAAAACGAAACGAAAAAAAAAACGAGTGAGTCAGTCAGTCAGTCTTTCTTATTTGCATCTTTTCCATTTTGTTTTCATATCATTTTTTTCACTTTTTTCAATCTGCTCTAATCCTTTGTTTTGATCCGGGACCACAAAAGCGACACATCACTCACGCCGCACACGCAATATACGAACACACACACACACACACACACACACGCGCACACGCACACACACACACGCACACGCACACACACACACGCACACACAGAGGACTCGATGCTATCCTTGTCTGGCTCCAAAACACATTCAATATCTATGCAAATGAGGACATGCGATTTATTTATTTTAATTTTTGCTTTTTTTTTCAATCGAGGGTGAATGCGATGAGAGAGAGCTAAATCAGCTGTTCACCTGTGACGCGCGATGGTGGAGGTCGCCACACCGACCTCCACCATCGCGCGTCACTTCAAGTCTTCAAGTTGAGGTGAACAGCTGGATTAGGACTAAACAGTAATTCAATGTGTCTTGTATGTAGCTATAGATAGATGAAGCTTAAAACCTTCAACTTTAGCACAATCTTCAGTAAGCCCTGTTTAAATAGAGAGAGAGAGGTTTGCTATTGTTTCTAGGCGGTTGTTTGTTCGTTTGTTTGTTTATTTCCTCTGTTGTTTGTTAACCTCTCTCTCTCTCTCTCTCTCTCTCTCTCTCTCTGTCTTCTCTTCTCTTCTCTCTCCTCATTTTATCATCTTTTCTCTCTTCTGTTTCTCTTCTCTTCTTTCATCTCATCTTTCCTCTCGTCTCCTCTTCCTATCCTCTCCTCTCATTTCATCCTTTTTCTTCTTTTCCCTTGTCTTGTCTTCTCTTTTCTCCTCTCCTCTCATCTTCTTTACTTTTCTTTTCCTCACGTACGCTAACAGGCCATAAAATCCATTTCTGCTGTGATGTGAACGTTGTCGGTCTTGTAACCTGCGTGTGCGGGGAAGTGTAAAACGCATTCTTTTTATGATGCTAATGATTTGCTGTCTTGCATGAGTGTGTTGGACGAGCAAGGAGGAGGAGGAGGAGGAGGAGGAGGAGGAGGAGAGAGGCTGTGTTTGAGTCAATATGAAAACCGTATGATGCAGTTACGTCTTTCTCTTGTCGTTTTTTTTTTTTTTCGTGTGTGTGTGTGTGTGTGTGTGTGTATTTAAGTGTATGTGTGAAAAAATTCGTTCAATGATTATAATGCTTTTTTTTTCCTTTCCTTCCTTCGTGTGTGTGTGTGTGTGTGTGTGTGTGTGTGTGTGTGTGTGTGTGTGTGTGTGTATTTAAGTGTATGTGTGAAAAATTTCGTTCAATGATTCTAATGCTTTTTTTTTTTCCTTTCCTTCCTTCGTGTGTGTTTGTGTGTCTGTGTCTGTGTCTGTGTGTGTGTGTTTGTGTGTGTGTGTGTGTGTGTGTGTGTGTGTGTGTGTGTGTGTGTAGGTGGCCAAGCTGAGCAGCAACGCGTGGCGGTGTGACGTGCCGGAGCGGGTGTTGTGGATGAAGAACTGGATGACACACTCGCCCGTCCACTTCTACATGCCACACAGCATCAGGTGAGCAGTTCATACCATTACCTGCCCGACCTCCCTCCCTCCCTCTCCTACCTCTCTTCTGTTCCTCTCCCCTTACTTGTCCCCCCCTCTCCTCTTCATTTACCTCTTCATTCGCTATCTCTCCTTCACCTCTTTTCTCCATCTTCCTTCCCTTCCTTCACCTTCCTCTCTCCCTCCCTCTCTCGCTTACCTCTCCTCTGTTCCTCTCCACTTACCTGTCCCCTCCTCTCCTTTCATTTCATTTACCTCATCCTTTGCTCTCTCTCCCTTACCTCTTCTCTCCATCTCCCTTCCCTTCCTTCACCTTCCTTCCTCTCTTCCTCCCTCACTTATTTGATCTCTTTCTTCCTCCCCTCCTGTCCTTAACCTTCCTCCATTTCCTCTTTCCCGCCCTATACCTGTTCTACCTCCCTGCCTCACTTCCTTTCTTACCTCTCCTCTGTTCCACTCCTCTTCCTTAACCTCTTCATTTGCTCTTTCTCCCGTACCTCTTCTCTCCATCTCCCTTCCCTTCCTTCACCTTCCTTCCTCTCTCCCTCCCTCACTTACTTAATCTCTCTCCTACTTCCCTCCTTTCCTTATCCATCCTCCATTACCATTACCTCCTGACCTCCTCAGTCTCGCCTGACCTCCTCAGTCTCGCCTGACCTCCTCAGTCTCGCCTGACCTCCTCACAGTCTCGCCTGACCTCCTCAAAGGGACGGACGTTGACCTTGCTGCTGCGGCATCAAACCTTAACCTTGCTTTTCACCTCGTCTGGTGAAACGACACTTGTTATTTTGTGTGTGAATCGACTCCGTGTGTTACATTTTAACGTCACAACTTTTGAAATCCGTTCATCCACGTTTTTAATTAACCGTTACTTAAATAGGCCCGTACGCCTTCTCAGAAATCGAACGACTAACTGTGCTTGTTTACTTGTCTTATTTAGCACCACTCAACCTAATTAATTAACGTCTAACTCAGTGCTGTGACGCGTCTAACTAGTGTTTGAAGTGTTGCGAGGATTACCTTACAGTGAGAGGACTTCCCTGCTGAGCTGAGCGGTTAAGTTACTTTTTTGTGTTTCCTGTCTTTCCTCAGTAGGATTACAACTACACGACCTAACACAACACCCAGTGAAAGACAGTGAGCTTCTTGTGTCTAACTAACGTAGAAAATCTGTCACCAACGTAGAAGTACAAAGCTTGGCCCGTATACCAGCACACCTGTTTTGAAAAGGAGGAAAAGTTTAATCCCCCAGAGAATTTTAATCCCGGAGGGAAAACACTTGTGGGCCCTCATAGACGCCACACCTCAAACTCTCCCGCGTGACTCGACCGATTTAAAGCCGCCTCCCTCCAGGTGTTCACCATAGCCCACGCGGATACAAAATTCATCTTAACTGTAAAGCACACAGTTATATCGTCTTGCAACAGTAAATAAAAATAAAAGTAATCATGCCGTCCAACTATTTCAATTGCTGTAATTGTTCAAAGAAATATGCTGCGATTCACTACCAAACCAGCGACTCGATGTGTAGGTACTGTGTCTTAGACTTACGTATTCAGGCACTACAAACAACCAACGAGGATCTACAACGCTCCAATGCGTTGCTCTGGGACACCATGATGTCCTTCCCTCAACTCCCTACTCCTCCTTCTTCTTCTTCTTCTTCTTTTTCTTCCTCGTTCACCGACATTTTGACTAGATCACATACCTCCTGCTCCTCAGCCCCCTCCATTTCTCATCCCTCCCCCGCCTCCTCCCTTCCCTCCTCCACCTCATCACCACAGGCCGCCAACACCCCCCCTTCTTCACCCTCCACCACCAGCACCGCCATCACCCCCGCCTCCTCCCTTCCCTCCTCCACCTCATCACCACAGGCCGCCAACACCCCCCCTTATTCACCCTCCACCACCAGCACCGCCATCACCCCGCCCCTCCCCACCCATCCCACCATCACCACCACGACCTACTCTTCCTCCTCCCCTTCTTCTTCCTCACTCTTCTCTTCCGCCCCTTCCTCCTCCTCCACCTCTGCCCCCTCCTCCACATCCTCAACATCCTCCTCCTCTACTCCCCCCCAGCCAACCCCTTCCGCCTCTTCCTCCTCCTCCGCCTCTGCCGCCTCCTCATACATTTCTTCTCCCCCCGCCTCCCCATCCTCCACATCCTCCTCCTCTACTCCTCCCCAGTCAACCCCTTCCGCCCCTTCATCCTCCTCCGCCACTGCCACCTCCTCATACATTTCTTCCCCCCCCCCTCCTCCACATCCTCAACATCCTCCTCTACTCCCCCGTAGTCAACCCCTTCCGCCTCTTCCTCATCTTCCCTTGGCTCCCCCTTGTCCCTCTCCTCTACCAGCCCTCCTAACGCCTCCACGTCCAGTCGCCACCACACTCCCACTCCTCACTACTCATCCATTAGACGCCACAAGACCATTCTTCCTGCTGTGGTCTGCGTAGATCAGACACAGTTTCGGGGCACAGACAAGCTGAAAACATCTGTTAGACTTGTAGGGGACTCGCTGGTTAGAGGTCAATTAACGGAATTCTGCGGCAGGAATACAGAGACGCGGAGGCGTTATTGTATTCCGGGAGCCAAACTGGACAACATTACTTCAGCTGTCGATGCTGTCACGGAACTCGCGAAGGAAGACACAGTTTATTTGATTCACGCGGGGACAAATGACGTTCAGTCTACTCAAACTCAGGCCCTACTATC
Organism: Eriocheir sinensis; assembly: GCF_024679095.1. Classification (NCBI taxonomy): domain Eukaryota; kingdom Metazoa; phylum Arthropoda; class Malacostraca; order Decapoda; family Varunidae; genus Eriocheir; species Eriocheir sinensis. Next base: position 16,246 of record NW_026110369.1, on the reverse strand, counting down.
AAAATACCGTCAGGTCATTCGGCTTTACAAGACCAAGTCCCCTCACGTCATTGTTTCTGGAATTCTACCCAGAATCAGCGCATACGCCGGCTTCAACAGCAAAGCGAGCAACATCAATACTAGTTTGAAGGAAATGTGTGACGACGAAGGTGTGGCGTTTACAAATGCCTGGCACCACTTCTTTGAGCGCCCAGACTTGTTTTGGAACGATGGACTACACTTGAATGAGGTTGGATCGGCGAGTCTCGGGAGGCTTCTGGACGAGGCAGTGAAAAGCTTGTCGAAAAGCCTTTCAAAAAACGGCGGGCGAGGACGGGGCAAAGGTAGCTCTTGATCAACCAACCCGTAGCGTCAGTGCGACTCACAAGAAACTGTGTAACTAACGACGCCTCCGACAAGCGAACTGGTACAACTCGTCACGGCCACATTTCTATCATGTACACAAATGCACGTAGTTTAATACCCAAAAAGGACGAAATTAGGGCGTATATTGCAACAGAGAAACCAGATGTGGTAGCCATCACAGAGACTTGGGCCAACTCTACTCATCTAAAATCCGAACTGTCATTCCCTGGGTACTAAAGCTTCCACAAAAGTCGAAAGCACAAGAAAGGAGGAGGAGTAGTCTGCTACGTAAAAAGTACACTCCCTGCCATAAAAATAGACAAACAGGACGCAGAGAAATACGATTCTGTCTACGTGGAAATAACCGCAAATAACAAGAAACTAACACTTGCAACCGTATACAGGCCTCCGAAACAACAGGTAGCCGATGACACTGCCCTCTACGAAGAGATTCACTCTGTAACACAAAGCAAGGAAGCAATTATAATTGGGGACTTTAACTGCCCTAACATTGACTGGGGACTGATGACTGGAGATCAAGAGGGTAACAGGCATATATAAATGGTGGAGGATTCGTTCCTCACTCAAGTTATAACTCAACCAACAAGAGAAAACAATCTGCTGGATCTGGTATTAGTAAGCGACCCCGACCTCATTCGCGACTGTACAGTTGGTGAGAAACTTAATGGGTGCGATCACCACTTAATCCGTTTTAATATCAATATATGTCACAAACTCGTAGATAATCCGTCAGTGATACCAGATTACAAAAAAGGAAATTTCAACTTAGCCCGTTCGCTGCTTCCCCCTACGACCTGGGATCAACTTGGCATCACCGACAATACAATCGACAACGCGTGGAACGTCTTCAAAGATAAGCTGTTGCAAGTAGAGAAGGCTACAGTGCCTACGAAATCCAGGCGAGTAAATGGGGCCGTAGATCCACCGTGGATGACCAGAGATATAAAAAGGGCAGTAAACATAAAAAAAAGGAATTATAATTTGATGAAAGAGAATGCTACGGCCGAAGCCAGCACACAGTACCACAACAGCCTCAGAGCTTGTCGCAGCCTTATTCGGAGTAGCAAACGCAACTATGAAAAGCAAATAGCGCGCAAAATCAAAATTAACTCCAAGAAATTCTTCACGTACATAAGATCGAAAAAGAAAGTAAAATCCAACATTGGTCCCCTGACAGACGAGACTGGATCTGTAACTCAGGACAGTAAACAGATGGCCAGAATCCTCAATAGTAATTTCGCATCCGTATTCACAGTCGAGGACATCGAAACCATTCCCGAGGGTCCTGACCCGCCGAGTGAGATCACGCCGCTGGAAATTGACACAATATGCGACCAAGAAGTAAAAAAGTACTTGGACAAACTCGACACGAACAAGTCAACGGGACCCGACAGTTTGTCCCCGCGGTTATTAAAAGAGCTTAAACAACAAATACTTCAACCACTCACTAACATATTCAACCGGTCAGTCCAACTAAACAAGGTCCCGGAGGACTGGAAGATGGCGAACGTAACACCGATTTTCAAAAAAGGAGACAAAAGCGTTGCATTAAACTACAGGCCCATAAGTTTGACATCAGTGGCAGGGAAAATACTCGAAAAGATTATTAGAGATAAACTTGTTAAGTTTCTAGAAAACAATAATATAATCTCCGACACCCAGCATGGCTTCAGAAACAAGCGCTCCTGCCTAACGAATTTATTAGACTTCTTCCAAGGTATATATAAGAACTGGGATGCCCACATTCCCAGTGATGTTATATACCTGGACTTTCAGAAAGCCTTCGACAAGATACCGCACGAGCGACTCCTTAAGAAACTACACTCGGCGGGCATCGGAGCCAATCTGATCGCGTGGATAAGAGATTGGCTCACCGACAGGAAACAACGAGTACTGCTCAACGGACAGCCTTCCGATTGGCCTCCAGTCACTAGTGGAGTGCCTCAAGGGTCAGTGCTGGGACCCATCCTCTTTATCATATACATCAATGACCTAGAATCAGGACTGAAATCCACAATATCGAAATTTGCAGATGACACCAAGGTGGGTGGAGATGCCCTCACAAAGACCAACTGCGAAATAATTCAGAAAGACCTCAATCACATTATCGAATGGTCGGAAATATGGCAAATGTCTTTTAATGTTGACAAATGCAAAGTCATTCACATTGGGTCCCAAAATAGTAACCATACATACATCATGAATGGGAGACCTCTGCAAGCGATGCAGGAGGAAAAGGATCTTGGAGTCACTATCAGCAGTGACCTGAAACACGCGAATCACTGTAAAAAAGCATACAACAAGGCCAACATTATGCTCGGGTTCATAGCGAGGAACTTTGAGTATAAAACACCAGACGTGATGCTACCCTTGTATAATTCCATGGTAAGACCGCACCTCGAGTATGCAGTGCAGTTCTGGTCTCCCAATTACAGAAAGGACATTGCTCTACTGGAAAGGATTCAACGACGCGCCACAAAGATGATTCCAACCTTCAGGGCTCAACCGTACGAGGAACGACTCAAGCGACTCAATCTCTTTACATTGGAGAAATGACGCCTACGAGGGGATATGATTCAAGTCTTCAAGTATCTAAAAAAGTTCAATAACGTCGATTACTCCAAATTCTTTGAACTGCAAACCAACTCAAGAACTAGAAACAACGGTTTACCCATTCAGTCGAGTCGATGTAACACAGACATTGGAAGGAGTTTCTTTTCAAACCGAGTCATCCGCCACTGGAACAATCTTCCCTCAGAAGTAGTGAATGCGAATACCATCAACTCCTTCAAATATAGAATCGACCGTCATTTCGCTGCGTCGGGAGTAAACTGAATAACAAGGGGCTTCCATCTGCTCCTCAATATCGAGGTGCTTTCATCTGCTCACCAAGCCCCAAGTGGCGGTCGAGCAGATTAAATCACCCAAGCGGGCGACCTCGTAATGAGCCAATAGGCTTTCTGTTGCCTGCATTTCCATGTTTCCATGTTTCCTCCCTCCCTCACTGCCTCACCCTTCCCTCTCACTTTCCTCCTTTCTTTACCTCTCCCCTCCCTTTATTCACCTTTCTTTACCACTCCCCTTCATCTATCCTTCCCTTCCTCTCTTACCTCTCTCTCTCCCTTCCTCACCTTCCTCCCTCTCCACTCTCACTTACTTTACCTTCCTCCTCCTTCCCTCCTTTACTACAACTTCCTCTATTTCCTTCCTTCCTTTCTTTAACTGTCCTCCCTTCTCCCTCTTTTACCTTTCATTATTTCTCCCTTCCTTCACCTTCCTCCTTACCTCTCTCACTTAACTGTACCTCTGCTCTCTCTCCCTTTCCTCCCTTCCTTCACTTTCCTCCCTTCCTCTCTTAAGTCTCCTCTCCCTCTCCCTTCCCTTCCATCTTCACCTTCCTCCCTTCCTTCGCCCTTCCTTCCTTCCTTTACCTGCCTACCATCTTTCTATCTCCTCTTACATCATCTTCCCATTTTCTTTCACATCTTCCCATCTTCTTTCCCATCATCATCCCATTTTCTTTCCCATCATCTTCTTATTTTCTTTCTCATCATCTTCCCATCTTCTTTCCCATCATCTTCCCATCTTCTTTCCCATCATCATTCCATTTTCTTTCCCATCATCTTCCCATTTTTTTCCCATCATCTTCCCATCTTCTTTCCCATCATCTTCCCATTTTCTTTCACATCATCTTCCCATCTTCTTTCCCATCATCTTCCCATCTTCTTTCCCATCATCTTCCCATTTTCTTTCCCATCGTCTTCCCATCTTCTTTCCCATCATCATCCCATTTTCTTTCCCATCATCTTCCCATTTTCTTTCACATCATCTTCCCATATTCTTTCCCATCATCTTCCCATCTTCTTTTCCATAATCTTCCCATTTTCTTTTACATCGTCCCATTTTCTTTTCCATCATCTTCCCATTTTCTTCACAATCATCTTCCCATTTTCTTTCCCATCATCTTCCCATTTTCTTTCCCATCATCTTTCCATTTTCTTTTAGACCATCTTCCCATTTTTCTTCCCATCATCTCCTCATTTTCTTTCTCATCATCTTCCCATTTTCTTTCCCATCATCTTCCCATTTTCATTCACACCATCTCCCCATTCTCTTTCCCATCATCTTCCCATTTTCTTTCCCATCATCTTCCCATTTTCTTTCACACCATCTCCCCATTTTCTTTCACATCTTCCCATTTTCCTTCACATCCTCCCATCTTCTTTTTCATCATCTCCCCATTTTTTTCACATCTTCCCATCTTCTTTTCCATCATCTTCCCATTCTCTTTCACACCATCTCCCCATCCTCTTTTTCATCATATTCTCATTTTCTTTCACATCTTCCCATTTTCTTCCCATTTTCTTTCACATCTTCCCATTTTATTTTCCATCATCTTCCCATTTTTTTTCACACCATCTTCCCATTTTCTTTCACATCATCTTCCCATCTTCTTTCACATCATCTTCCCATTTTCTTTCACACCATCCTCCCATTTTCTTTCACACCATCTCCCCATTTTCTTTCACACCATCTCCCCATTTTCTTTCACACCATCTTCCCATTTTCTTTCACACCATCTTCCCATTTTCTTTCACACCATCTCCCCATTTTCTTTCACATCTTCCCATTTTCTTTCACATCCTCCTATCTTCTTTTCCATCATCTTCCCATTTTCTTTCACATCATCTTCCCATTTTCTTTCACATCATCCCATTTTCTTTTCCATCATATTCCCATTTTCTTTCACACCATCCTCCCATCTTCTTTCACACCATCTTCCTATTTTCTCTCACATCATCTTCCCATTTTCTTTCACATCATCTTCCCATTTTCTTTCACATCATCCTCCCATTTTCTTTCACACCATCTCCCCATTTTCTTTCACATCATCTTCCCATTTTCTTTCACATCATCCTCCCATTTTCTTTCACACCATCTCCCCATTTTCTTTCCCATCATCCTCCCATCTTCTTTCACATCATCCTTCCATTTTTTTTCACACCATCTTCCCATCTTCTAATCCCATACTCCCTTCCTACACCTGCCCTTCCCATCCCTCCGCGGCCTTTCCCTTCCTCTCTCCTTCCTTCTTTTCCTTCCTCTTCTCTCCCTCCTTCCTTCCTTTCCTCCATTCCCTTTCTCCATCCCTCTATCAACTCCCTTCCTCTTCTCTTCCTCATTCCTCCCTTTCCTTATCTTCCTGTATTCTCTTGATAGATTTTAGTCTTGTTTTTCTTTCTCTCTTTTCCTTCCCTTCCCTTCATCTTCCAACTGTTCAATGTTCTCTAGACTTCAATTCCCTTACTCTGTGTTAGTCTTGTTTATTCAGTGTTTTCATTTCTCTCTATTTTGTCCACTCTCTCTCTCTCTCTCTCTCTCTCTCTCTCTCTCTCTCTCTCTCTCTCTCTCTCTCTCTCTCTCTCTCTCTCTCTCTCTCTCTCTCTCTCTCTCTCTCTCTCTCTCTCTCTCTCTGTTTACTCATCTCTTCACTATTCCTTCTCCTCCTTCTTCCCTTTTTTTCTCTCCTCATTCTTTTTTTTCTCCAACCGTTTCTCTTTCTTCCTTTCTTTCTTTCTCTCTCTCTCTCTCTCTCTCTCTCTCTCTCTCTCTCTCTCTCTCTCTCTCTCTCTCTCTCTCTCTCTCTCTCTCTCACTCACTCTCTAACTCTCTATCTCTCTCTCTCTCTCTCTCTCTCTCTCTCTCTCTCTCTCTCTCTCTCTCTCTCTCTCTCTCTCTCTCTCTCTCTCTCTCTCTCTCTCTCTCTCTCTCTCTCTCTCTCTCTCTCTCTCTCTCTCTCTCTCTCTCTCTCTCTCTCTCTCTCCCTCCTTCCTTTCTCTCTCTCTCCTCTCTCTCCTCCCTTCCTCCTTCCTCCTCCCTCACACCCCCACCTTCCTCCTCCCTCCTCCCTATCTCCCTCCTCCACCCTACCTCCCTCCACAGCCACACCCACACACACACACACACACACACACACACACACACACACACACACACACACACACACACACACACACACACTCACACACACACACACACACACACACACACACACACACACACACACACACACACACACACACACACACACACACACACACACACACACACACACACACACACACACACACACACACACACACACACACACACACACACACACACACACACACACACACACACACACACACACACACACACACACACACACACACACACACACACACACACACACACACACACACACACACACACACACACACACACACACACACACACACACACACACACACACACACACACACACACACACACACACACACACACACACACACACACACACACACACACACACACACACACACACACACACACACACACACTCACACACACACACACACACACACACACACACACACACACACACACACACACACACACACACACACACACACACAGCTACTCTATCCCATAATCCCCAACCATTTCCCTCCTCCCCTGCCTCCTTCCTCCTCCTCCTCCTTCTCCTCCTCCTCCTTCCTCCAATCTATAATGAAAATATAGACAAAAAAAAACTTCCTCATCCGTCCCTTTCCCACCCTCTCGGCCCTTCCTTCCGTCCCCTCCTCACTTCCTCCCAACCTCACTTCTTAACTCTCCTCTCCTTTCCTTCCTTTTTCCTCCTTCCTCTCTTCTCACATAAATACCTCCCTCTTCTCTTCCTCTCCCTTTCCTTCCTTTCCTTCCTTCTCCCTTCCAATCAACCTACCTCCCTCCTCCCTCCTTCCCTCCCCATCCTTAGCCTTCCTTCCTTTTACCTACTTAAATACCTCCTTTCCTTTTCTTCCTTCCCTCCTTCAGTTCTCTTTCTCCTTCCTTCCTTACGTGCCCTTTCCTCACACCACACACCTCTCAGCCTGATATTAATGGTGAGGTGGAGGCGGAGGCGGCGGAGGAGGAGGAGGAGGCGGAGGAGGAGGAGGTAGTGAGGTGGTGGAGTGTTGTGGTGATGGTCTGAGCAATCATTTTCATTTATATAAAGTATATGAACTTTGTCCTATAAAAGAAACTGCATCCACCTGAGTTTCTGTACCTATTGGAACACCTATCTATGTTACGGGAGCTGAGCACTGAGGCCACGCGCACTTATAGCCTCAGCCCACACCCTCTTTACACTCTAATTACACATCTACCTGAGTTCCCATTACCTGTGGATCATCTATTTAACACCTTCCTATATTTCCAAGGACTGAGGAGACGGAAATGAGCACCGAGGCAACGCGCACTTATAGCCTCAGCCCACACCCTCTTTACACCCTAATTACACATCTACCTGAGTTCTCATTACCTGTGGATCATCTGTTAACACCTTCCTATATTACCAAGGGCTGACGTGACGGATATGTGCAATGAGGTCACGCGCATCTATAGAGTAAGTCCACACCCTCTAGACACCTTAATTAGACATCTACCTGAGTTCCCATTACCTGTGGATCATCTATTAAACACTTTCCCATGTTACCAAGGGCTGAGGAGGCGGAGATGAGCACCGAGGCAACGCACACTTATAGCCTCTACCCACACCATCTTAAGGGCTCAGCCGTACGAAGAACGACTCAAGCGACTCAATCTCTTTACATTGGAGATAAGACGCCTACGAGGGAATATGATTCAAGTCTTCAAGTATCTGAAAAAAATCAATAACGTCGATTACTCCAAATTCTTTGAGCTGCAAATCAACCTGAGAACTAGAAATAACGGTTTACCCATTCAGTCGAGTCGATGTAACACAGACATCGGAAGGAGTTTCTTTTCAAACCGAGTCATCCGCCACTGGAACAACCTTCCTTCAGAAGTAGTATATGCGAATACCATCAACTCCTTCAGATATAGAATCGACCGTCACTTCGCTGCGTCGGGAGTAAACTGAATACCGAGGTGCTTTCATCTGCTCCTTAATATCGAGGTGCTTTCGTCTGCTCCCCAGGCCCCGAGTGGCTGTCGAGCAGATTAAATCACCAAAGCGGGCTACCTCGTAATGAGCCAAAAGGCTTTCTGTTGCCTGCATTTCCATGTTTTCATGTTTCCTCTTCCTCCTTCTTCCTTCTCATCCTGTTCCTTTTCCTCTTCATCTTTTTGTCTTCTTTCTTTTTCTTCTTCCTCGAATTCTAAATTGAAGACACGGAAGAAAGTAAAATCAACCTTAAAGACAATCTAGGATGATGGCCACTCAAGGAAGAAGACTGTCCTCACCCACTCTTCCTCCTCTCCCTTCTTACCTCCTCCTCTTCCATTCCCAGCTTCCGTCCTCTCTTCCTCTCTCTATTTCTCTTTACACCTCCACACAGTTTTCCTTCATCTCCTCTTTCCTATAGTTTTCGCTCACTTTCTTTCTTGGTCTTCTTTCCTTGTTAAACCTTTCTAAACATTACATTTTTTTCTGCCTTTTTTAATATACTTGTTTCATTCTCCTTCTTAATTTCCTCTTCCTTCCTCTCTTCCCTAAAACTACATTTCTCTCTCTCTCTCTCTCTCTCTCTCTCTCTCTCTCTCTCTCTCTCTCTCTCTCTCTCTCTCTCTCTCTCTCTCTCTCTCTCTCTCTCTCTCTCTCTCTCTCTCTCTCTCTCTCTCTCTCTCTCTCTCTCTCTCTCTCTCCTCTATTCTCTCTATTCTCTATTCTTCCTTTCTACTACTTTCACAAATTTCTTCCTTCTTTCCTTCGTTCCTCCCTTTGTCTAGTATTTTTTTTTATTTGTTTCTTTCCTTTAATTATATACTTCAATTCTTTCTCGCTATATAACTTTCTCGCTCTTCACTTCTCTCTTTTTCCTCCCTGTATTATCTCTACCCTACATTTGTTTCTTCTCTTCCTTGTTCTTCCTCACTCTTTTCCACTCTTAACATAAGTTCATTCCGCTGTGCTTCTTCATTCCATCTCCTAATACCTACGCTCTTTTCCTCCCCTACTCAGCGATTCCCTATACACGAGGTTGGCCTACAGCTTACAAATCAGTAGTACACGCATTGAAAAGCAGGTGCCAGTCGGGGTTGTGTCCCGCTAGCTCTAGACTCAGGGGTGTAATGTCGCTCTAGCTGCGACAACCAACACAAGCTCATGGCGCACAAACCGAGGTCTAGTGCCTCATCACGCCCTATAACAGGTATGTTCTGGTCTCCCTCCCCCCCGGGCGCCAGCTGTACCGTTCTCACGAGATGTCGCCACTTCCATCCATAATCCTCTCCTACGGTATCTAATCCTCCCTCGCTCCTCACTTCCCTTCCCTTCCTCTTCATCCTTTCCTCTCCTCCTCATATCTTCCTCTCTTCCTCCTCCTCCTCCTCTCCTCTTATCCTTACTTCATTTGTTGTTGATTATATCCTTCCTTACTTTCCTTTCCTTTCCTTTTCTCTCGTTTCTACTCTTTCCTTTCCTCTACTTTCCTTTCCTTTCCTCCTCTTTTCTTCCTCTCTCTTTCCCTCCACTTCTTCTTACTTCATTTATTGTTTTTTATATCATTCCTTTTCTCTATTTTTCTTTCATTTTCTCTCGTTTCTACTCTTCCTTTCCTTTACTTTCCTTTCCTTTCTCCTCTTATCTTCCTTTCTTCCACTTTCTCTCATCTTCTCCTTACTTTATTTATTATTTATTATATCGTTCATTTCTCTTCTTTCCTTTTCTCTCGTTTCTATTCTTGCCTTCCCTCTACTTTCCTTTCTTTTCCTTTCCTTCTCCTTTGTTTTCCTTTATTTTCTTTTCCTCTTTCTCTTCTTCCTCTCTTTATTGTCTTCTATGTCTTTCCTCCTTCATTTCATTTCCTCTTCGGTTTCTCCTTCTCGTCTGTCTTCCTTTTCTATTTCTTTTTATCATTTATTCCTCATGCCTCACTTCCTTCCTCCTTTCCTCTCCTCTTTCCCTCATTTTCTCTTCTTCTGTTTGCTTGTTTTTTTTATTATTTCCTTACTCTCCTTTCTTCTTCTTCCCTTTCTTCTTCTTCTTCTATTTTGTTTTATTTACTTTTATTTTATCTCCTTTAATCTTCGTTTCCTCTCCTCTCCTTTTGTTTTCTTTCCCTTCCTTTTCGTCTCTTTATCTTCCTTTTCTTATTTCCTTTCCTTTCCTTCCTTTTCTTCTCTTTTATTTCATTTTCTCTCCTTTTTCTTTTTCTTTCTCTTTTCCATTCCTTTCCTTCTTCTCCTTTCCTTCACCTCATTTCCTTTCCTTTTCTCTCTCCTCCTTCTTTTTCTTTCCTTTCCTTCCTTTTCCTCTCCGTCATTCGTTTCCTCTCCTTTTCTTTCTCCTCCTTCTCTTATTTCCTTTCTTTCCTTCTCTTCCACTACATTTCCTCTCCTTTCCTTTCTTTTCCTTCTCTTGTTTCCTCCTTTCCTTTCATTTCTTCTCTTTCATTTCGTTTCCTCTCCTTTTCTCTTTTCCTTCTCTTTTTCCTTTCCTTTCCTTCCATTTCTTCTCTTTCATTTCATTTCCTCTTCTTTCTCTCTTTTCCTTCTCTTTTTCCTTTCCTTTTCCTTCCTTTCTCTTTCATTTCATTTCCTCTCCTTTTCTTTTCCTCCTCTTATTTCCTTTACTTTCCTTTCTTCTCTTTAATTTCATTTCCTCTCCTTTTCTTTCTCCTCTTATTTCCTTTACTTTACTTTTCTTCTCCTTCACTTCGTTTCCTCTACTTTTCTTTCTTTTACTCATCTTATTTCCTTTACTTTTATTTCCTTTTCATCTCCTTCACCTCGTTTTATCTCCTTTTCTTTCTTTTTCCTCCTCTTATTTCCTTTTACTTTTCTTTCCTTTTCCTCTCCTTCACTTTGTTTTCTCTCCTCTTCTTTCTCTTCCTTCTCTTATTTCCTTTTCTTTCCCTTCCTTTTCCTTTCCCTCACCTCTTTTTCCTCTCCTTTTCTTTCACTTTTCTCTTTTTCCTTTCCTTTCCTTCTTTTCCTCTCCTTCACCTCGTTTTCTCCTTTTCTTTCACTTCCTTCTCTTATTTCCTTTTCCCTTCCTTTCCTCTCCTTCACTTTGTTTTCTCTCTTTTCTTTCTCTTACTTCTCTTAGCCTTTCCTTTCCTTCCTTTTCCTCTCCTTCACTTGTTTATCTCCTTTCTTTCTCTTCCTTCTTTTTTTCCCTTTCCTTTCCCTTCCTTTTCTTCTCTTTCATCTCGTTTCCTCTCCTTTTCTTTTCTTTTCCTCCTCTTATTTCTTTCTTTTCTTTTCCTTTTCCACTCCTTCAATTCGTTTTCTCTCTTTTCTTTCTCCTCCTCCTCTTATTTCCTTTCCTTTCCTTCCTTTTCTCTTTCATCTTGTTCTCTCCTTTTCTTTCTTTCCTCCTCTTATTTCCTTTACTTTTCTTTCCTTTTCCTCCCTTCACCTCATTTCTCTCCTTTTCTTTCTCCTCCTCCTCTTTATTTCCTTTCCTTTCCTCTCCTTTCTTTTCTTTTCCCTCTTGTTCGTCTTCCTTCCTTCCTTCCCTGCTTGTTCTTCTTTTCCTGCTTCTTCATTTCCTTTAGTGTTCTTTCTCCTTTCCCGTCTTTTCTCTCTCTCTCTCTCTCTCTCTCTCTCTCTCTCTCTCTCTCTCTCTCTCTCTCTCTCTCTCTCTCTCTCTCTCTCTCTCTCTCTCTCTCTCTCTCTCTCTCTCTCTCTCTCTCTCTCTCTCTCTCTCTCTCTCTCTCTCTCTCTCTCTCTCTCTCTCTCTCTCTCTCTCTCTCTCTCTCTCTCTCTCTCTCTCTCGTTCTCTTTCTCGTTCTTTTTTCGTTCTTTTTCTCGCTCTCTTTTTCTCGCTCTCTTTTTCGTTCTTTTCTCGTTCTTTTCAGTTTTATTTTTTCAGTTTTCTAAGTTTTCTTTCAATTCTTCCTTTTCGTTTTCTTTTTTTCTGTTCTCTTGTTCTCCTTCTTTCTCTTTTGTTCTCTTTTCCTCTTCCATTCCCTCTCCCTCTTCCCCTCCTCCCCTCTCTCTCCCCTCCTCACCTCTCCTCCTCTCCCTTCCTCCCCTCCCTCTCCCTCACTCCTGGCAGGGCGAAAAAGCCAGCCCAGGAGGGGTCGCGCCACGTCACCTCAAGTTAAAAGGAGTTTATTGGCTTCGGACGAAAGTAATGGCAAGACCAGGTGGCGAGTAACAAGCTGTGATTATGTGGCTGGGAAATTCCTCTAACCCTCCCCGCTTTTTTTACTACTTTGCCTGCCTCTCCTAGCACAGGCCAGTGTACCTCTCGAGTGGAAAAAGGCCAATGTGCCTGATCTTTAAAAAGGGAGAAAAAAAACAAGCCAGTAATTATCGTCCTATCAGCCTTACGTCTGTCCTAATTAAACTATTCGAAAAAATAATCAGGGATAAAATGTTCACTTTCCTTGAAACAAATGATCTGATAACTGATAGTCAGCACGGATTTCGTAGTAATCGGTCTTGCCTTACCAACCTATTAACCTTTTTCAACGATGTTTATACATGTTGGGACGCCCGAAGCCCATATGACGTCATTTACCTAGACTTTCAGAAAGCGTTTGATAAAGTTCCTCACGTTAGGCTTATTTCAAAACTGCGTTCCACGGTATTAACGACCATCTATATGCGTGGATTCATGACTGGCTCACCAACAGAGAACAACGTGAAGTTCTTAATGGTGAAGCATCGGATTGGCAACCCGTCACCAGTAGCGTGCCCCAAGGCTCGGTCCTGGGTCCAACACTATTCATAATGTACGTGAGCGACTTAGAAACTGATATCCTATCAGAAATAGCCAAATTCGCCGACGACACCAAATTAGGAGGTACGGTAATGAACAGTCAAAGTTGCGAGAACATTCCATCAGACTTAATAAGACTTGCCGACCGGAGCAAAAAATGGCAAATGAGTTTTAACGTAGATAAATGTAAAGTAATGCACATAGGTGAAAAAAAATCATAACTTTAAATATCAGATTCAAGGACAAGAGCTCAGCGAAGTAACACAAGAAAAAGATATTGGTGTTATTATCAGTAACAGTCTTAAAATGAGTGATCAATGTTCTGCAGCGAGTAAAAAAGCCAATATGATGTTGGGACTAATCTCAAGAAACTGATTATAAATCACCCGAACTTATGAAGAGATTATATTAAGCATTTGTAAGACCACACCTAGAATACGCCGTTCAGTTCTGGTCACCGAACTATATCAAAGATCAAGTTTTGCTTGAAAGATACAGCGACGAGCAACCAAACAAATTCCAGCGCCTGAAACTTGCCATTACGCCCGACGAGCGTTTAAAGCATGTTAAGATATGTTTCCCTAAAAAGCGAAGGATGAGAGGGACTTAATTGGGCGTTCAAAATCCTTAATGGATTCGACAACACTAACCCGAATAATCTACTTCAGAGAGACACCAACACAAGAACACGCAGCAACGGTATGAAGTTAAAGGGAAATCGATGTAACACTTTAGTGTGCAAAAGTTTTTTTCAATAACACAGTCATCGATCACTGGAATGGACTCCCGTCACAAGTAGTGTAGCGCACAGAGTATCAACAGCTTTAGGAGTCTTCTTTGATAAATACTTCAGGGATATAAGATTTTTACTGCAGCCCTTTTTCGCATGTTTTTCAGACAGATTGCAGCAAGACTTCAACCTATATTCATAAATTCTCCCCACAACCTAGATTGCAAGTAGCGAAAGTCAACAATAGAGTAAGCAACAGTTAATGTTGGCATGACAGGTGGAGTAGAGGTGTGGGTGGCAGTTACAGGTTACTGGTGCCGTGCCTAGTACCTGCTGGTAAACGAGGATCAAGCCTCCACCTGTGCCTCCCTTGAAACTACACCTCACTCCATCATGAGTATTAGGGGGGATTCTGGGCTTCCCTGTTTAGGGCCACTCGGCCTCTTCCAGCCTCCCTGTATTTCTTTTATGTTCTTATGTTCTTATGTAATTTGAATGTCATTTTCCAGCTTGAGGTTACCAGTGAAGGTGTAAGTTACAGGGTAGTAATTTCTCTTATTTCTCTCTTTACTGTAAAATTTCTATGGCCCTTTTCTCCCTTCCTTAAAGGTACATGGTGTTCTGTTCTAACTATTTCCTGCATAAGGCACGTTGCCGGAAGGGAGAGGTGGAGTGGGGAGGAGCTCTCATCCATTCTGTCCTGTTCTACCACACGTAGATTACTAGTAGTGCTTGTTAGTAAACAGACACCCTCCGCCACCATAGACCGATAGGTCTTCTGGCATCTGTTCTTCCTATTTATTCCTTTTGTATTCCTCCTCCTCCTTCCTCTCCCTTCTGCTTAAGAAGGTGGAAGAAGAGAGGCAGACAGAGATTTGCAGCAGAACGAGTCTGATTATGTTGGTGAACTCTCCTACCACCCTTCCTCCAGCCTCTTGCCTTTTCCCTCCTTCCTTCTTCCTCTCTTCCCTGCTTAAGAAAGGTGGAGAAGATTGGGTAAGAAGGTAGGTGCGTAGGATGAGGAAGCGAGGAAGAGGGTAAAGAGAGAGGCAGATAAAGAGATTTGGATAGTAGAATGAAGTCTGATTATGTTGGGGTGAGAAATTCACTCCTACTGTTTAACCCTTCCTCTTCCTACTCCTTGCCTTCTCCTCCTCTCCCTCTTCTCTTCCTCTTCTCTTCCCTCAGCTTGGTGGAAGCCAGATGGTAGATACTGCGTGGATGAGGGGGGGAGGTGAATAGATACTGATAAGAGATGGAGTAGGATATTTGGATAGGAAAATGAAGTAAGATTATTTTGAGCAGGAAATTTCTACTGCCTGAACCTTCCTAATCACTCCTTTGCCTTCTCCTCCTGCTCCTCCTCTCTTGCTTACTCCTCGTTCAGGAAGATGGAGAGAACTGAGTGGAAGGAAAGGAAGGTAGTGCTGTGGGTATGTAAGGAAGAAGGTAAATGAATGTTAGATTAGAGATTTGAGAGTATAAAATGACAAGTGATTCGTCCTCCTCTCATCCCTTGTTTAAGAAAAGTGAAGATTGGGTGGAAAGGTAGGTATGTCAGGTAGATGAAGAACAGGTGGAAAGGTAAAATAGTAGAAAGTTAGTAGAAAAGAGATAGGTAAGATAGTTGATGAAAAGTAGAAAGAAGGAAAAGGTAAAGAAAGAATAGATAAGAAATTTGGATGTTAGAATGAGTAGGAAAAAAAAGGAAGAAAATGAAGAGAATGATAGAAAGAGATTTGGGCAACACAAAAAGATAAACTAGGAGGATGAAGAGAAAATAAATAACAATTTGGATAGTGGAATGTAAGGGGTAGAAAGAGTGAAGAAGGAAGGAAAAAGATACATAGAGAGGATTTGGATAGTAAAATGAATGGTAAAATGATTGAATTAGAATGATGATAAAAAGAGTAGAATGAGCAGATAAATACATAACTGAAGAAGTGTATAGGTAGATAGATAGTTAGATGAATAGAAAAAGAAAAGCTGATAAAAGGAGCCCACAGATAGAAAGATAGCTAGATGAATGTAAACAGATAAAACACGTAGATTACAGGTGCGAACTGAATGACAATTTAA
Organism: Eriocheir sinensis; assembly: GCF_024679095.1. Lineage (NCBI taxonomy): Eukaryota > Metazoa > Arthropoda > Malacostraca > Decapoda > Varunidae > Eriocheir > Eriocheir sinensis. The sequence continues at coordinate 389 of NW_026110369.1, read as the reverse complement.
ATTGAATGGGAAAAAAGAAGGAAATGAAAAATGAAAAAACAAGTGAACTGATTGAAAAAAAAATGAAAATGTAATGAATGAATAATGGACTAGATAGAAAAACTAAAAATGTGAAAAAGGAAACGAACTGAATGAAAATGAAAAAAAAAATAAAAAAAAAATGAAAATAAAGTGAGTAAAAAATAGATGAAAAAATGAAAAAAATGAATGAAAATCCTGAAAAAAATGTGAAATGAAGTGCATGAAAAATAAAACAATTAACGAAAATAAAAATAGATAGAAAATAATAAAAAATGAATAAAAATGAAAAAAATAATGGAAAATAAAAAATAGATAAAAATGAGGTGAATGAAAACTTAAGTGAATGGAAAATGAGCTATGAAAAATAA
>NW_026110368.1:92500-128922 GCF_024679095.1 Eriocheir sinensis | reverse complement strand
GCCTGGCCTGGCCTGGCCTGGCCTGGCCTGGCCTGGCCTGGCCTGGCACAACCTGGCCTGGCCTGGCCTGGCCTGGCCTGGCCTGGCCTGGCCTGGCCTGGCCACCAGCCTGGCCTGGCCTGGCACTGGCCTGGCCTGGCCTGGCCTGGCCTGGCCTGGCCTGGCCTGGCCTGGCCTGGCCTGGCCTGGCCTGGCTGGCCTGGCCTGGCCTGGCCTGGCCTGGCCTGGCCTGGCCTGGCCTGGCCTGGCCTGGCCTGGCCTGGCCTGGCCTGGCCTGGCCTGGCCTGGCCTGGCCTGGCCTGGCCTGGCCTGGCCTGGCCTGGCCTGGCCTGGCCTGGCCTGGCCTGGCCTGGCCTGGCCTGGCCTGGCCTGGCCTGGCCTGGCCTGGCCTGGCCTGGCCTGGCCTGGCCTGGCCTGGCCTGGCCTGGCTGGCCTGGCCTGGCCTGGCCTGGCCTGGCCTGGCCTGGCCTGGCCTGGCCTGGCCTGGCCTGGCCTGGCCTGGCCTGGCCTGGCCTGGCCTGGCCTGGCCTGGCCTGGCCTGGCCTGGCCTGGCCTGGCTGGCCAGCCTGGCCTGGCCTGGCCTGGCCTGGCCTGGCCTGGCCTGGCCTGGCCTGGCCTGGCCTGGCCTGGCCTGGCCTGGCCTGGCACAGCCTGGCCTGGCCTGGCCTGGCCTGGCCTGGCCTGGCCTGGCCTGGCCTGGCCTGGCCTGGCCTGGCCTGGCCTGGCCTGGCCTGGCCTGGCCTGGCCTGGCCTGGCACTGGCCTGGCCTGGCCTGGCCTGGCCTGGCCTGGCCTGGCCTGGCCTGGCCTGGCCTGGCCTGGCTGGCCTGGCCTGGCCTGGCCTGGCCTGGCCTGGCCTGGCCTGGCCTGGCCTGGCCTGGCCTGGCCTGGCCTGGCCTGGCCTGGCCTGGCCTGGCCTGGCCTGGCCTGGCCTGGCCTGGCCTGGCCTGGCCTGGCTGGCCTGGCCTGGCCTGGCCTGGCCTGGCCTGGCCTGGCCTGGCCTGGCCTGGCCTGGCCTGGCCTGGCCTGGCCTGGCCTGGCCTGGCCTGGCCTGGCCTGGCCTGGCCTGGCCTGGCCTGGCCTGGCCTGGCCTGGCCTGGCCTGGCCTGGCCTGGCCTGGCCTGGCCTGGCCTGGCCTGGCCTGGCCTGGCCTGGCCTGGCCTGGCCTGGCCTGGCCTGGCCTGGCCTGGCCTGGCCTGGCCTGGCCTGGCCTGGCCTGGCCTGGCCTAGCCTGGCCTGGCCTGGCCTGGCCTGGCCTGGCCTGGCCTGGCCTGGCCTGGCCTGGCCTGGCCTGGCCTGGCCTGGCCTGGCCTGGCCTGGCCTGGCCTGGCCTGGCCTGGCCTGGCCTGGCCTGGCCTGGCCTGGCCTGGCCTGGCCACAACCTGGCCTGGCCTGGCCTGGCCTGGCCTGGCCTGGCCTGGCCTGGCCTGGCCTGGCCTGGCCTGGCCTGGCCTGGCCTGGCCTGGCCTGGCCTGGCCTGGCCTGGCCTGGCCTGGCCTGGCCTGGCCTGGCCTGGCCTGGCCTGGCCTGGCCTGGCCTGGCCTGGCCTGGCCTGGCCTGGCCTGGCCAGCCTGGCCTGGCCTGGCCTGGCCTGGCCTGGCCTGGCCTGGCCTGGCCTGGCCTGGCCCAGCCTGGCCTGGCCTGGCCTGGCCTGGCCTGGCCTGGCCTGGCCTGGCCTGGCCTGGCCTGGCCTGGCCTGGCCTGGCCTGGCCTGGCCTGGCCTGGCCTGGCCTGGCCTGGCCTGGCCTGGCCTGGCCTGGCCTGGCCTGGCCTGGCCTGGCCTGGCCTGGCCTGGCCTGGCCTGGCCTGGCCTGGCCTGGCCTGGCCTGGCCTGGCCTGGCCTGGCCTGGCCTGGCCTGGCCTGGCCTGGCCTGGCCTGGCCTGGCAGCCTGGCCTGGCCTGGCCTGGCCTGGCCTGGCCTGGCCTGGCCTGGCCTGGCCTGGCCTGGCCTGGCCTGGCCTGGCCTGGCCTGGCCTGGCCTGGCCTGGCCTGGCCTGGCCTGGCTGGCCTGGCCTGGCCTGGCCTGGCCTGGCCTGGCCTGGCCTGGCCTGGCCTGGCCTGGCCTGGCCTGGCCTGGCCTGGCCTGGCCTGGCCTGGCCTGGCCTGGCCTGGCCTGGCCTGGCCTGGCCTGGCCTGGCCTGGCCTGGCCTGGCCTGGCCTGGCCTGGCCTGGCCTGGCCTGGCCTGGCCTGGCCTGGCCTGGCCTGGCCTGGCCTGGCCTGGCCTGGCCTGGCCTGGCCTGGCCTGGCCTGGCCTGGCCTGGCCTGGCCAGCCTGGCCTGGCCTGGCCTGGCCTGGCCTGGCCTGGCCTGGCCTGGCCTGGCCTGGCCTGGCCTGGCCTGGCCTGGCCTGGCCTGGCCTGGCCTGGCCTGGCCTGGCCTGGCCTGGCCTGGCCTGGCCTGGCCTGGCCTGGCCTGGCCTGGCCTGGCCTGGCCTGGCCTGGCCTGGCCTGGCCTGGCCTGGCCTGGCCTGGCCTGGCCTGGCCTGGCCTGGCCTGGCCTGGCCTGGCCTGGCCTGGCCTGGCCTGGCCTGGCCTGGCCTGGCCTGGCCTGGCCTGGCCTGGCCTGGCCTGGCCTGGCCTGGCCTGGCCTGGCCTGGCCTGGCCTGGCCTGGCCTGGCCTGGCCTGGCCTGGCCTGGCCTGGCCTGGCCTGGCCTGGCCTGGCCTGGCCTGGCCTGGCCTGGCCTGGCCTGGCCTGGCCTGGCCTGGCCTGGCCTGGCCTGGCCTGGCCTGGCCTGGCCTGGCCTGGCCTGGCCTGGCCTGGCCTGGCCTGGCCTGGCCTGGCCTGGCCTGGCCTGGCCTGGCCTGGCCTGGCCTGGCCTGGCCTGGCCTGGCCTGGCCTGGCCTGGCCTGGCCTGGCCTGGCCTGGCCTGGCCTGGCCTGGCCTGGCCTGGCCTGGCCTGGCCTGGCCTGGCCTGGCCTGGCCTGGCCTGGCCTGGCCTGGCCTGGCCTGGCCTGGCCTGGCCTGGCCTGGCCTGGCCTGGCCTGGCCTGGCCTGGCCTGGCCTGGCCTGGCCTGGCCTGGCCTGGCCTGGCCTGGCCTGGCCTGGCCTGGCCTGGCCTGGCCTGGCCTGGCCTGGCCTGGCCTGGCCTGGCCTGGCCTGGCCTGGCCTGGCCTGGCCTGGCCTGGCCTGGCCTGGCCTGGCCTGGCCTGGCCTGGCCTGGCCTGGCCTGGCCTGGCCTGGCCTGGCCTGGCCTGGCCTGGCCTGGCCTGGCCTGGCCTGGCCTGGCCTGGCCTGGCCTGGCCTGGCCTGGCCTGGCCTGGCCTGGCCTGGCCTGGCCTGGCCTGGCCTGGCCAGCCTGGCCTGGCCTGGCCTGGCCTGGCCTGGCCTGGCCTGGCCTGGCCTGGCCTGGCCTGGCCTGGCCTGGCCTGGCCTGGCCTGGCCTGGCCTGGCCTGGCCTGGCCTGGCCTGGCCTGGCCTGGCCTGGCCTGGCCTGGCCTGGCCTGGCCTGGCCTGGCCTGGCCTGGCCTGGCCTGGCCTGGCCTGGCCTGGCCTGGCCTGGCCTGGCCTGGCCTGGCCTGGCCTGGCCTGGCCTGGCCTGGCCTGGCCTGGCCTGGCCTGGCCTGGCCTGGCCTGGCCTGGCCTGGCCTGGCCTGGCCTGGCCTGGCCTGGCCTGGCCTGGCCTGGCCGCCTGGCCTGGCCTGGCCTGGCTGCCTGGCCTGGCCTGGCCTGGCCTGGCCTGGCTGGCCTGGCCTGGCCTGGCCTGGCCTGGCCTGGCCTGGCCTGGCCTGGCCTGGCCTGGCCTGGCCTGGCCTGGCCTGGCCTGGCCTGGCCTGGCCTGGCCTGGCCTGGCCCTGGCCTGGCCTGGCCTGGCCTGGCCTGGCCTGGCCTGGCCTGGCCTGGCCTGGCCTGGCCTGGCCTGGCCTGGCCTGGCCTGGCCTGGCCTGGCCTGGCCTGGCCTGGCCTGGCCTGGCCTGGCCTGGCCTGGCCTGGCCTGGCCTGGCGCCTGGCCTGGCCTGGCCTGGCCTGGCCTGGCCTGGCCTGGCCTGGCCTGGCCTGGCCTGGCCTGGCCTGGCCTGGCCTGGCCTGGCCTGGCCTGGCCTGGCCTGGCCTGGCCTGGCCTGGCTGGCCTGGCCTGGCCTGGCCTGGCCTGGCCTGGCCTGGCCTGGCCTGGCCTGGCCTGGCCTGGCCTGGCCTGGCCTGGCCTGGCCCTGGCCTGGCCTGGCCTGGCCTGGCCTGGCCCCTGGCCCCTGGCCTGGCCTGGCCTGGCCCTGGCCTGGCCTGGCCTGGCCTGGCCTGGCCTGGCCTGGCCTGGCCTGGCCTGGCCTGGCCTGGCTGGCCTGGCCTGGCCTGGCCTGGCCTGGCCTGGCCTGGCCCTGGCCTGGCCTGGCCCTGGCCTGGCCTGGCCTGGCCTGGCCTGGCCACAGCCTGGCCTGGCTGGCCTGGCCTGGCCTGGCCTGGCCTGGCCTGGCCTGGCCTGGCCACAGCCTGGCCTGGCCTGGCCTGGCTGGCCTGGCCTGGCCTGGCCTGGCACTGGCCTGGCCTGGCCTGGCCTGGCCTGGCCTGGCCTGGCCTGGCCTGGCCTGGCCTGGCCTGGCCTGGCCTGGCCTGGCCTGGCCCTGGCCTGGCCTGGCCTGGCCTCAGCCTGGCCTGGCCTGGCCTGGCCTGGCCTGGCCTGGCCTGGCCTGGCCTGGCCTGGCCTGGCCTGGCCTGGCCTGGCCTGGCCTGGCCTGGCCCTGGCCTGGCCTGGCCTGGCCTGGCCTGGCCTGGCCTGGCCTGGCCTGGCCTGGCCTGGCCTGGCCTGGCCTGGCCTGGCCTGGCCTGGCCTGGCCTGGCCTGGCCTGGCCTGGCCTGGCCTGGCCTGGCCTGGCCTGGCCTGGCCTGGCCTGGCCTGGCCTGGCCTGGCCTGGCCTGGCCTGGCCTGGCCTGGCCTGGCCTGGCCTGGCTGGCCTGGCCTGGCCTGGCCTGGCCTGGCCTGGCCTGGCCTGGCCTGGCCTGGCCTGGCCTGGCCTGGCCTGGCCTGGCCTGGCCTGGCCTGGCCTGGCTGGCCTGGCCTGGCCTGGCCTGGCCTGGCCTGGCCTGGCCTGGCCTGGCCTGGCCTGGCCTGGCCTGGCCTGGCCTGGCCTGGCCTGGCCTGGCCTGGCCTGGCCTGGCCTGGCCTGGCCTGGCCTGGCCTGGCCTGGCCTGGCCTGGCCTGGCCTGGCCTGGCCCTGGCCTGGCTGGCAGCCTGGCCTGGCCTGGCCTGGCCTGGCCTGGCCTGGCCTGGCCACAGCCTGGCCTGGCCTGGCCTGGCCTGGCCTGGCCTGGCCTGGCCTGGCCTGGCCTGGCCTGGCCTGGCCACCAGCCTGGCCTGGCCTGGCCTGGCCTGGCCTGGCCTGGCCTGGCCTGGCCTGGCCTGGCCTGGCCTGGCCTGGCCTGGCCTGGCCTGGCCTGGCCTGGCCTGGCCTGGCCTGGCCTGGCCTGGCCTGGCCTGGCCTGGCCTGGCCTGGCCTGGCCTGGCCTGGCCTGGCCTGGCCTGGCCTGGCCTGGCCTGGCCTGGCCTGGCCTGGCCTGGCACAGCCTGGCCACAGCACAGCCTGGCCTGGCCTGGCCTCAGCACAAGCCTGGCCTGGCCTGGCCTGGCCTGGCTGGCCTGGCCTGGCCTGGCCTGGCCTGGCCTGGCCTGGCCTGGCCTGGCCTGGCCTGGCCTGGCCTGGCCTGGCCTGGCCTGGCCTGGCCTGGCCTGGCCTGGCCTGGCCTGGCCTGGCCTGGCCTGGCCTGGCCTGGCCTGGCTGGCCTGGCCTGGCCTGGCCTGGCACTGGCCTGGCCTGGCCTGGCCTGGCCTGGCCTGGCCTGGCCTGGCCTGGCCTGGAGCCTGGCCTGGCCTGGCCTGGCCTGGCCTGGCCTGGCCTGGCCTGGCCTGGCCTGGCCTGGCCTGGCCTGGCCTGGCCTGGCCCCTGGCCTGGCCTGGCCTGGGCCTGGCCTGGCCTGGCCTGGCCTGGCCTGGCCTGGCCTGGCCTGGCCTGGCCTGGCCTGGCCTGGCCTGGCCTGGCCTGGCCTGGCCTGGCCTGGCCTGGCCTGGCTGGCCTGGCCTGGCCTGGCCTGGCCTGGCCTGGCCTGGCCTGGCCTGGCCTGGCCTGGCCTGGCCTGGCTGGCCTGGCCTGGCCTGGGCCTGGCCTGGCACAACCTGGCCTGGCCTGGCCTGGCCTGGCCTGGCCTGGCCCCTGGCCTGGCCTGGCCTGGCCTGGCCTGGCCTGGCCTGGCCTGGCCTGGCCTGGCCTGGCCTGGCCTGGCCTGGCCTGGCCTGGCCTGGCCTGGCCTGGCCTGGCCTGGCCTGGCCTGGCCTGGCCTGGCCTGGCCTGGCCTGGCCTGGCCTGGCCTGGCCTGGCCTGGCCTGGCCTGGCCTGGCCTGGCCTGGCCTGGCCTGGCCTGGCCTGGCCTGGCCTGGCCTGGCCTGGCCTGGCCTGGCCTGGCCTGGCCTGGCCTGGCCTGGCCTGGCCTGGCCTGGCCTGGCCTGGCCTGGCCGCCTGGCCTGGCCTGGCCTGGCCTGGCCTGGCCTGGCCTGGCCTGGCCTGGCCTGGCCTGGCCTGGCCTGGCCTGGCCTGGCCTGGCCTGGCCTGGCCTGGCCTGGCCTGGCCTGGCCTGGCCTGGCCTGGCCTGGCCTGGCCTGGCCTGGCCTGGCCTGGCCTGGCCTGGCCTGGCCTGGCCTGGCCTGGCCTGGCCTGGCCTGGCCTGGCCTGGCCTGGCCTGCCTGGCCTGGCCTGGCCTGGCCTGGCCTGGCCTGGCCTGGCCTGGCCTGGCCTGGCCTGGCCTGGCCTGGCCTGGCCTGGCCTGGCCTGGCCTGGCCTGGCCCTGGCCTGGCCTGGCCTGGCCTGGCCTGGCCTCCTGGCCTGGCCTGGCCTGGCCTGGCCTGGCCTGGCCTGGCCTGGCCTGGCCTGGCCTGGCCTGGCCTGGCCTGGCCTGGCCTGGCCTGGCCTGGCCTGGCCTGGCCTGGCCTGGCCTGGCCTGGCCTGGCCTGGCCTGGCCTGGCCAGCCTGGCCTGGCCTGGCTGGCCTGGCCTGGCCTGGCCTGGCCTGGCCTGGCCTGGCCTGGCCTGGCCTGGCCTGGCCTGGCCTGGCCTGGCCTGGCCTGGCCTGGCCTGGCCTGGCCTGGCCTGGCCTGGCCTGGCCTGGCCTGGCCTGGCCTGGCCTGGCCTGGCCTGGCCTGGCCTGGCCTGGCCTGGCCTGGCCTGGCCTGGCTGGCCTGGCCTGGCCTGGCCTGGCCTGGCCTGGCCTGGCCTGGCCTGGCTGGCCTGGCCTGGCCTGGCCTGGCCTGGCCTGGCCTGGCCTGGCCTGGCCTGGCCTGGCCTGGCCTGGCCTGGCCTGGCGCCTGGCCTGGCCTGGCCTGGCCTGGCCTGGCCTGGCCTGGCCTGGCCTGGCCTGGCCTGGCCTGGCCTGGCCTGGCCTGGCCTGGCCTGGCCTGGCCTGGCCTGGCCTGGCCTGGCCTGGCCTGGCCTGGCCTGGCCTGGCCTGGCCTGGCCTGGCCTGGCCTGGCCTGGCCTGGCCTGGCCTGGCCTGGCCTGGCCTGGCCTGGCCTGGCCTGGCACCAGCCTGGCCTGGCCTGGCCTGGCCTGGCCTGGCCTGGCCTGGCCTGGCCTGGCTGGCCTGGCCTGGCCTGGCCTGGCCTGGCCTGGCCTGGCCTGGCCTGGCCTGGCCTGGCCTGGCCTGGCCTGGCCTGGCCTGGCCTGGCCTGGCACAGCCTGGCCTGGCCTGGCCTGGCCTGGCCTGGCCTGGCCTGGCCTGGCCTGGCCGCCTGGCCTGGCCTGGCCTGGCCTGGCCTGGCCTGGCCTGGCCTGGCCTGGCCTGGCCTGGCCTGGCCTGGCCTGGCCTGGCCTGGCCTGGCCTGGCCTGGCCTGGCCTGGCCTGGCCTGGCAGCCTGGCCTGGCCTGGCCTGGCTGGCCTGGCCTGGCCTGGCCTGGCCTGGCCTGGCCTGGCCTGGCCTGGCCTGGCCTGGCCTGGCCTGGCCTGGCCTGGCCTGGCCTGGCCTGGCCTGGCCTGGCCTGGCCTGGCCTGGCCTGGCCTGGCCTGGCCTGGCCTGGCCTGGCCTGGCCTGGCCTGGCCTGGCCTGGCCTGGCCTGGCCTGGCCTGGCCTGGCCTGGCCTGGCCTGGCCTGGCCTGGCCTGGCCTGGCCTGGCCTGGCCTGGCCTGGCCTGGCCTGGCCTGGCCTGGCCTGGCCTGGCCTGGCCTGGCCTGGCCTGCCTGGCCTGGCCTGGCCTGGCCTGGCCTGGCCTGGCCTGGCCTGGCCTGGCCTGGCCTGGCCTGGCCTGGCCTGGCCTGGCCTGGCCTGGCCTGGCCTGGCCTGGCCTGGCCTGGCCTGGCCTGGCCTGGCCTGGCCTGGCCTGGCCTGGCACCAGCCTGGCCTGGCCTGGCCTGGCCTGGCCTGGCCTGGCCTGGCCTGGCCTGGCCTGGCCTGGCCTGGCCTGGCCTGGCCTGGCCTGGCCTGGCCTGGCCTGGCCTGGCCTGGCCTGGCCTGGCCTGGCCTGGCCTGGCCTGGCCTGGCCTGGCCTGGCCTGGCCTGGCCTGGCCTGGCCTGGCTGGCCTGGCCTGGCCTGGCCTGGCCTGGCCTGGCCTGGCCTGGCCTGGCCTGGCCTGGCCTGGCCTGGCCTGGCCTGGCTGGCCTGGGCCTGGCCTGGCCTGGCCTGGCCTGGCCTGGCCTGCCTGGCTGGCCTGGCCTGGCCTGGCCTGGCCTGGCCTGGCCTGGCCTGGCCTGGCCTGGCCTGGCCTGGCCTGGCCTGGCCTGGCCTGGCCTGGCCTGGCCTGGCGCCCTGGCCTGGCCTGGCCTGGCCTGGCCTGGCCTGGCCTGGCCTGGCCCTGCCTGGCCTGAGCCTGGCCCCTGGCCTGGCCTGGCCTGGCCTGGCCTGGCGCTGCCTGGCCTGGCCTGGCCTGGCCTGGCCTGGCCTGGCCTGGCCTGGCAGCCCTGGCTGGCCAGCTGGCCTGGCCTGGCCTGGCTGGCCTGGCCTGGCCTGGCCTGGCCTGGCTGGCCTGGCCTGGCCTGGCCTGGCCTGGCCTGGCCTGGCCTGGCCTGGCCTGGCCTGGCCTGGCCTGGCCTGGCCTGGCCTGGCCTGGCCTGGCTGGCCTGGCCTGGCCTGGCCTGGCCTGGCCTGGCCTGGCCTGGCCTGGCCTGCTGGCCTGGCCTGGCCTGGCCTGGCCTGGCCTGGCCTGGCCCTGGCCTGGCCAGCCTGGCCTGGCCTGGCCTGGCCTGGCCTGGCCTGGCCTGGCCTGGCCTGGCCTGGCCTGGCCTGGCCTGGCCTGGCCTGGCCTGGCTGGCCTGGCCTGGCCTGGCCTGGCCTGGCCAGCCTGGCCTGGCCTGGCCTGGCCTGGCCTGGCCTGGCCTGGCCTGGCCTGGCTGGCCTGGCCTGGCCTGGCCTGGCCTGGCCTGGCCTGGCCTGGCCTGGCCTGGCGCCTGGCTGGCCTGGCCTGGCCTGGCCTGGCCTGGCCTGGCCTGGCCTGGCCTGGCCTGGCCTGGCCTGGCCTGGCCTGGCCTGGCCTGGCCTGGCCTGGCCTGGCCCTGGCCTGGCCTGGCCGGCCTGGCCTGGCCTGGCCTGGCCTGGCCTGGCCTGGCCTGGCCTGGCCGCAGCCTGGCCTGGCCTGGCCTGGCCTGGCCCTGGCCTGGCCTGGCGCCTGGCCTGGCCTGGCGCCTGGCCTGGCCTGGCCTGCCTGGCCTGGCCTGGCCTGGCCTGGCGCCTGGCCTGGCCTGGCCTGGCCTGGCCTGGCCTGGCCTGGCCTGGCCTGGCCTGGCCTGGCCTGGCCTGGCCTGGCCTGGCCTGGCCTGGCCTGGCCTGGCCTGGCCTGGCCTGGCCTGGCAGCCTGGCCTGGCCTGGCCTGGCCTGGCCTGGCCTGGCCTGGCCTGGCCTGGCCTGGCCTGGCCTGGCCTGGCCTGGCCTGGCCTGGCCTGGCCTGGCCTGGCCTGGCCTGGCCTGGCCTGGCCTGGCCTGGCCTGGCCTGGCCTGGCCTGGCCTGGCCTGGCCTGGCCTGGCCTGGCCTGGCCTGGCTGGCCTGGCCTGGCCTGGCCTGGCCTGGCCTGGCCTGGCCTGGCCTGGCCTGGCCTGCCTGGCCTGGCCTGGCCTGCCTGCCTGGCCTGGCCTGGCAGCCTGGCCTGGCCTGGCCTGGCCTGGCCTGGCTGGCCTGGCCTGGCCTGGCCTGGCACAGCCTGGCCTGGCCTGGCCTGGCCTGGCCTGGCCTGGCCTGGCCTGGCCTGGCCTGGCCTGGCCCTGGCCTGGCCTGGCCTGGCCTGGCCTGGCCTGGCCTGGCCTGGCCTGGCACAGCCCTGGCCTGGCCTGGCCTGGCCTGGCCTGGCTGGCCTGGCCTGGCCTGGCCAGGCCTGGCCTGGCCTGGCCTGGCCTGGCCTGGCCTGGCCTGGCCTGGCCTGGCCTGGCCTGGCCTGGCCTGGCCACAGCCTGGCCTGGCCTGGCCTGGCCTGGCCTGGCCTGGCCTGGCCTGGCCTGGCCTGGCCTGGCCTGGCCTGGCCTGGCCTGGCCTGGCCTGGCCTGGCCTGGCCTGGCCTGGCCTGGCCTGGCCTGGCCTGGCCTGGCTGGCCTGGCCTGGCCTGGCCTGGCCTGGCCTGGCCTGGCCTGGCCTGGCCTGGCCTGGCCTGGCCTGGCCTGGCCTGGCCTGGCCTGGCCTGGCCTGGCCTGGCCTGGCCTGGCCTGGCCTGGCCTGGCCTGGCCTGGCCTGGCCTGGCCTGGCCTGGCACAGCCTGGCCTGGCCTGGCCTGGCCTGGCCTGGCCTGGCCTGGCCTGGCCTGGCCTGGCTGGCTGGCCTGGCCTGGCCTGGCCTGGCCTGGCCTGGCCTGGCCTGGCCTGGCCTGGCCTGGCCTGGCCTGGCCTGGCCCAGCCTGGCCTGGCCTGGCCTGGCCTGGCCTGGCCTGGCCTGGCCTGGCCTGGCCTGGCCTGGCCTGGCCTGGCCTGGCCTGGCCTGGCCTGGCCTGGCCTGGCCTGGCACAGCCTGGCCTGGCCTGGCCTGGCCTGGCCTGGCCTGGCCTGGCCTGGCTGGCCTGGCCTGGCCTGGCCTGGCCTGGCCTGGCCTGGCCTGGCCTGGCCTGGCCTGGCCTGGCCTGGCCTGGCCTGGCCTGGCCTGGCCTGGCTGGCCTGGCCTGGCCTGGCCTGGCCTGGCCTGGCCTGGCCTGGCCTGGCCTGGCCTGGCCTGGCCTGGCCTGGCCTGGCCTGGCCTGGCCTGGCCTGGCCTGGCCTGGCCTGGCCTGGCCTGGCCCTGGCCTGGCCTGGCCTGGCCTGCTGGCCTGGCCTGGCCTGGCCTGGCCTGGCCTGGCCTGGCCTGGCCTGGCCTGGCCTGGCCTGGCCTGGCCTGGCCTGGCCTGGCCTGGCCTGGCCTGGCCTGGCCTGGCCTGGCCTGGCCTGGCCTGGCCTGGCCTGGCCCAGCCTGGCCTGGCCTGGCCTGGCCTGGCCTGGCCTGGCCTGGCCTGGCCTGGCCTGGCCTGGCCTGGCACAGCCTGGCCTGGCCTGGCCTGGCCTGGCCTGGCCTGGCCTGGCCTGGCCTGGCCTGGCCTGGCCTGGCCTGGCCTGGCCTGGCCTGGCCTGGCCTGGCCTGGCCTGGCCTGGCCTGGCCTGGCCTGGCCTGGCCTGGCCTGGCCTGGCCTGGCCTGGCCTGGCTGGCTGGCCTGGCCTGGCCTGGCCTGGCCTGGCCTGGCCTGGCCTGGCCTGGCCTGGCCTGGCCTGGCCTGGCCTGGCCTGGCCTGGCCTGGCCTGGCCTGGCTGGCCTGGCCTGGCCTGGCTGGCCTGGCCTGGCCTGGCCTGGCCTGGCCTGGCCTGGCCTGGCTGGCCTGGCCTGGCCTGGCCTGGCCTGGCCTGGCCTGGCCTGGCCTGGCCTGGCCTGGCCTGGCCTGGCCTGGCCTGGCCTGGCCTGGCCTGGCCTGGCCTGGCCTGGCCTGGCCTGGCCCCTGGCCTGGCCTGGCCTGGCCTGGCCTGGCCTGGCCTGGCCTGGCCTGGCCTGGCCTGGCCTGGCCTGGCCTGGCCTGGCCTGGCCTGGCCTGGCCTGGCCTGGCCTGGCCTGGCCCTGGCCCTGGCCCCTGGCCTGGCCCTGGCCTGGCCTGGCCTGGCCTGGCCTGGCCTGGCCTGGCCTGGCCCTGGCCTGGCCTGGCCTGGCCCTGGCCTGGCCTGGCCTGGCCTGGCCTGGCCTGGCTGGCCTGCCTGGCCTGGCCTGGCCTGGCCTGGCCCTGGCCTCAGCCTGGCCTGGCGCCTGGCCTGGCCTGGCCTGGCCTGGCTGGCCTGGCCTGGCCTGGCCTGGCCTGGCCTGGCCTGGCCTGGCCTGGCCTGGCCTGGCCTGGCCTGGCCTGGCCTGGCCTGGCCTGGCCTGGCCTGGCCTGGCCTGGCCTGGCCTGGCCTGGCCTGGCCTGGCCTGGCCTCAGCCTGGCCTGGCAGCCTGGCCTGGCCTGGCCTGGCCTGGCCTGGCCTGGCCTGGCCTGGCCTGGCCTGGCCTGGCCTGGCCTGGCCTGGCCTGGCCTGGCCTGGCCTGGCCTGGCCTGGCCTGGCCTGGCCTGGCCTGGCCTGGCCTGGCCTGGCCTGGCCTGGCCTGGCCTGGCCTGGCCTGGCCTGGCCTGGCCTGGCCTGGCCTGGCCTGGCCTGGCCTGGCCTGGCCTGGCCTGGCCTGGCCTGGCCTGGCCTGGCCTGGCCTGGCCTGGCCTGGCCTGGCCTGGCCTGGCCTGGCCTGGCCTGGCCTGGCCTGGCCTGGCCTGGCCTGGCCTGGCTGGCCTGGCCTGGCCTGGCCTGGCCTGGCCTGGCCTGGCCTGGCCTGGCCTGGCCTGGCCTGCCTGGCCTGGCCTGGCCTGGCCTGGCCTGGCCTGGCCTGGCCTGGCCTGGCAGCCTGGCCTGGCCTGGCCTGGCCTGGCCTGGCCTGGCCTGGCCTGGCCTGGCCTGGCCTGGCCTGGCCTGGCCTGGCCTGGCCTGGCCTGGCCTGGCCACAGCCTGGCCTGGCCTGGCCTGGCCTGGCCTGGCCTGGCCTGGCCTGGCCTGGCCTGGCCTGGCCTGGCCTGGCCTGGCCTGGCTGGCCTGGCCTGGCCTGGCCTGGCCTGGCCTGGCCTGGCCTGGCCTGGCCTGGCCTGGCCTGGCCTGGCCTGGCCTGGCTGGCCTGGCCTGGCCTGGCCTGGCCTGGCCTGGCCTGGCCTGGCCTGGCCTGGCCTGGCCTGGCCTGGCCTGGCCTGGCCTGGCCTGGCCTGGCCTGGCCTGGCCTGGCCTGGCCTGGCCTGGCTGGCCTGGCCTGGCCTGGCCTGGCCTGGCCTGGCCTGGCCTGGCCTGGCCTGGCCTGGCCTGGCCTGGCCTGGCCTGGCCTGGCCTGGCCCTGGCCTGGCCTGGCCTGGCCTGGCCTGGCCTCAGCCTGGCCTGGCCTGGCCTGGCCTGGCCTGGCCTGGCCTGGCCTGGCCTGGCCTGGCCTGGCCTGGCCTGGCCTGGCCTGGCCTGGCCTGGCCTGGCCTGGCCAGCCTGGCCTGGCCTGGCCTGGCCTGGCTGGCCTGGCAGCCTGGCCTGGCCTGGCCTGGCCTGGCCCTGGCCTGGCCTGGCCTGGCCTGGCCTGGCCTGGCCTGGCCTAGCCTGGCCTGGCCTGGCCTGGCCACAGCCTGGCCTGGCCTGGCCTGGCCTGGCCTGGCCTGGCCTGGCCTGCCTGGCCTGGGCCTGGCCTGGCCTGGCCTGGCCTGGCCTGGCCTGGCCTGGCCTGGCCTGGCCTGGCCTGGCCTGGCCTGGCCTGGCCTGGCCTGGCCTGGCCTGGCCCTGGCCTGGCCTGGCCTGGCCTGGCCTGGCCTGGCCTGCCTGGCCTGGCCTGGCCTGGCCTGGCCTGGCCTGGCCTGGCCCCTGGCCTGGCCTGGCCTGGCCTGGCCTGGCCTGGCCTGGCCTGGCCTGGCCTGGCCTGGCCTGGCCTGGCCTGGCCTGGCCTGGCCTGGCCTGGCCTGGCCTGGCCTGGCCTGGCCTGGCCTGGCCTGGCCTGGCCTGGCCTGGCCTGGCCTGGCCTGGCCTGGCCTGGCGCCTGGCCTGGCCTGGCCTGGCCTGGCCTGGCCTGGCCTGGCCTGGCTGGCCTGGCCTGGCCTGGCCTGGCCTGGCCTGGCCTGGCTGGCCTGGCCTGGCCTGGCCTGGCCTGGCCTGGCCTGGCCTGGCCTGGCCTGGCCACAGCCTGGCCTGGCCTGGCCTGGCCTGGCCCTGGCCTGGCCTGGCCTGGCCTGGCCTGGCCTGGCCTGGCCTGGCCTGGCCTGGCCTGGCCTGGCCTGGCCTGGCCTGGCCTGGCCTGGCCTGGCACAGCCTGGCCTGGCCTGGCCTGGCCTGGCTGGCCTGGCCTGGCCTGGCCTGGCCTGGCCTGGCCTGGCCTGGCCTGGCCTGGCCTGGCCTGGCCTGGCCTGGCCTGGCCTGGCCTGGCCTGGCCTGGCCTGGCCTGGCCTGGCCTGGCCTGGCCTGGCCTGGCCTGGCCTGGCCTGGCCTGGCCTGGCCCCTGGCCTGGCCTGGCCTGGCCTGGCCTGGCCTGGCCTGGCCTGGCCTGGCCTGGCCTGGCCTGGCCTGGCCTGGCCTGGCCTGGCCTGGCCTGGCCTGGCCTGGCCTGGCCTGGCCTGGCCTGGCCTGGCCTGGCCTGGCCTGGCCTGGCTGGCCTGGCCTGGCCTGGCCTGGCCTGGCAGCCTGGCCTGGCCTGGCCTGGCCTGGCCTGGCCTGGCCTGGCCTGGCCTGGCCTGGCCTGGCCTGGCCTGGCCTGGCCTGGCCTGGCCTGGCCTGGCCTGGCCTGGCCTGGCACAGCCTGGCCTGGCCTGGCCTGGCCTGGCCTGGCCTGGCCTGGCCTGGCCACAGCCTGGCCTGGCCTGGCCTGGCTGGCCTGGCCTGGCCTGGCCTGGCCTGGCCTGGCCTGGCCTGGCCTGGCCTGGCCTGGCCTGGCCTGGCCTGGCCTGGCCTGGCCTGGCCTGGCCTGGCCTGGCCTGGCCTGGCCTGGCCTGGCCTGGCCTGGCCTGGCCTGGCCTGGCCTGGCCTGGCCTGGCCTGGCCTGGCCTGGCCTGGCCTGGCCTGGCTGGCCTGGCCTGGCCTGGCCTGGCCTGGCCTGGCCTGGCCTGGCCTGGCCTGGCCTGGCCTGGCCTGGCCTGGCCTGGCCTGGCCTGGCCTGGCCTGGCCTGGCCTGGCCTGGCCTGGCCTGGCCTGGCCTGGCCTGGCCTGGCCTGGCCTGGCCTGGCCTGGCCTGGCCTGGCCTGGCCTGGCCTGGCCTGGCCTGGCCTGGCCTGGCTGGCCTGGCCTGGCCTGGCCTGGCCTGGCCTGGCCTGGCCTGGCCTGGCCTGGCCTGGCCTGGCCTGGCCTGGCCTGGCCTGGCCTGGCCTGGCCTGGCCTGGCCTGGCCTGGCCTGGCCTGGCCTGGCCTGGCCTGGCCTGGCCTGGCCTGGCCCTGGCCTGGCACTGGCCTGGCCTGGCCTGGCCTGGCCTGGCCTGGCCTGGCCTGGCCTGGCCTGGCCTGGCCTGGCCTCTGGCCTGGCCTGGCCTGGCCTGGCCTGGCCTGGCCTGGCCTGGCCTGGCCTGGCCTGGCCTGGCCTGGCCTGGCCTGGCCTGGCCTGGCCTGGCCTGGCCTGGCCTGGCCTGGCCCTGGCCTGGCCTGGCCTGGCCACAGCCTGGCCTGGCCTGGCCTGGCCTGGCCTGGCCTGGCCTGGCCTGGCCTGGCCTGGCCTGGCCTGGCCTGGCCTGGCCTGGCCTGGCCTGGCCTGGCCTGGCCCTGGCCTGGCCTGGCCTGGCCTGGCCTGGCCTGGCCTGGCCTGGCCTGGCCTGGCCCTGGCCTGGCCTGGCCTGGCCTGGCCTGGCCTGGCCTGGCCTGGCCTGGCCCTGGCCTGGCCTGGCCCTGGCCTGGCCTGGCCTGGCCTGGCCTGGCCTGGCTGGGCCTGGCCTGGCCTGGCCTGGCCTGGCCTGGCCTGGCCTGGCCTGGCCTGGCCTGGCCTGGCCTGGCCTGGCCTGGCCTGGCCTGGCCTGGCTGGCCTGGCCTGGCCTGGCCTGGCCTGGCCTGGCCTGGCCTGGCCTGGCCTGGCCTGGCCCTGGCCTGGCCTGGCCTGGCCTGGCCTGGCCTGGCCTGGCCTGGCCTGGCCTGGCCTGGCCTGGCCTGGCCTGGCCTGGCCTGGCCTGGCCTGGCCTGGCCTGGCCTGGCCTGGCCTGGCCTGGCCTGGCCTGGCCTGGCCTGGCCTGGCCTGGCCTGGCCTGGCCTGGCCTGGCCTGGCCTGGCCTGGCCTGGCCTGGCCTGGCCTGGCCTGGCCTGCCTGGCTGGCCTGGCCTGGCCTGGCCTGGCCTGGCCTGGCCTGGCCTGGCCTGGCCTGGCCTGGCCTGGCCTGGCCTGGCCTGGCCTGGCCTGGCCTGGCCTGGCCTGGCCTGGCCCTGGCCTGGCTGGCCTGGCCTGGCCTGGCCTGGCCTGGCCTGGCCTGGCCTGGCCTGGCCTGGCCTGGCCTGGCCTGGCCTGGCCTGGCCTGGCCCTGGCCTGGCCTGGCCTAGCCTGGCCTGGCTTCAACCTAACCTAACCTAACCTAACCTAACCTAACCTAACCTAACCTAACCTAACCTAACCTAACCTAACCTAGGTAATGTATATATATGGGACGCCAAAAAGCGCCGAAATGCGCCAAAAATGCTCCAGGCCCGCTTTGGCGGCCGTAAAACGCTTTTTTAGCCTCCCGCGCGAAGCGGCTTCCGCATAACATCACCCAACATCACCCAACATCACCCAACATCACCTAACATCACCCAACATCACCCAACATCACCTAACATCACCTAACATCACCCAACATCACCTAACATCACCTAACATCACCTAACATCACCTAACATCACCCAACACCACCTAACATCACCTAACATCACCCAACATCACCTAACATCACCTAACATCACCTAACGTCACCCAACATCACCTAACATCACCTAACATCACCCAACATCACCTAACATCACCTAACATCACCCAACATCACCTAACATCACCTAACATCACCCAACATCACCTAACATCACCTAACATCACCTAACATCACCCAACATCACCTAACATCACCTAACATCACCTAACGTCACCCAACATCACCTAACATCACCTAACATCACCCAACATCACCTAACATCACCTAACATCACCCAACACCACCTAACATCACCTAACATCACCCAACATCACCTAACATCACCTAACATCACCCAACATCACCTAACATCACCTAACATCACCTAACATCACCTGGCGTCGCCTAACGTCACCCAGCGTCACCTAACGTCACCTGGCGTCGCCCTGGCGTCACCTGGCGTCACCTGGCGTCGCCCCAGCGTCGCCCAACGTCACTGGCGTCACCTAACGTCACCAACGTCACCTAACGTCACTGGCGTCGCCTGGCGTCACCTGGCGTCACCTAACGTCGCCCCAGCGTCGCCCAGCGTCACCTAACGTCACTAACGTCACCCAGCGTCACCTGGCGTCACCCAACGTCACCTGGCGTCACCCTAACGTCACCTAACGTCACCTGGCGTCGCTAACGTCGCCTGGCGTCGCCTGGCGTCACTAACGTCGCCTGGCGTCGCCTGGCGTCGCCTGGCGTCACCTAACGTCGCCTGGCGTCGCCTGGCGTCACCTGGCGTCGCTGGCGTCGCCTGGCGTCGCCCAGCGTCGCCTGGCGTCGCCTGGCGTCGCCCAGCGTCGCCTGGCGTCGCCTGGCGTCGCTGGCGTCGCCTGGCGTCACCTGGCGTCGCCTGGCGTCGCCTGGCGTCGCCTGGCGTCGCCGTCACTGGCGTCGCCTGGCGTCGCCTGGCGTCACCTGGCGTCGCTGGCGTCGCCTGGCGTCGCCTGGCGTCGCCTGGCGTCGCCTGGCGTCACTGGCGTCGCCTGGCGTCGCCTGGCGTCGCCTGGCGTCGCCAGCGTCGCCTGGCGTCGCACAACGTCACTGGCGTCGCTGGCGTCGCCTGGCGTCACCTAACGTCACTGGCGTCACCTGGCGTCGCGTCGCCCAGCGTCGCCTGGCGTCACCTGGCGTCGCCCAGCGTCACCTGGCGTCACCTGGCGTCGCTGGCAGCGTCACCTGGCGTCGCCTGGCGTCACCCAGCGTCACCTGGCGTCGCCTGGCGTCGCTGGCGTCAGCGTCACCTGGCGTCGCCTGGCGTCGCCTGGCGTCACTGGCGTCGCCTGGCGTCGCCTAACGTCGCCTGGCGTCACCTGGCGTCGCCTGGCGTCACCTGGCGTCGCCTGGCGTCACTGGCGTCACTAACGTCACCTGGCGTCACCTGGCGTCGCCCCAGCGTCACTGGCGTCGCCTGGCGTCGCCCCAGCGTCACCCTAACGTCACCTAACGTCACTGGCGTCACCTGGCGTCGCCTGGCGTCGCCTGGCGTCACCTGACGTCACCTGGCGTCACTGGCGTCACCTGGCGTCGCACCTAACGTCGCCTGGCGTCGCTGGCGTCACTAACGTCGCCTGGCGTCGCCTGGCGTCGCCCACTGGCGTCGCCTGGCATCGTCACTAACGTCGCCCAGCGTCGCCTGGCGTCGCCTGGCGTCGCCTGGCGTCGCGCACTGGCGTCACTGACGTCGCCTGGCGTCGCTGGCGTCACTGGCGTCGCCTGGCGTCGCAGCGTCGCTGGCGTCGCCTGGCGTCGCCTGGCGTCGCCAGCGTCGCCTGGCGTCGCCTGGCGTCGCCCAGCGTCGCCTGGCGTCACTGGCGTCGCCTGGCGTCGCCTGGCGTCGCCCTGGCGTCGCCTGGCGTCGCCTGGCGTCACCCTGGCGTCACTGGCGTCGCCTGGCGTCGCCTAACGTCGCTGGCGTCGCCTCGCCTGGCGTCACCTGGCGTCACCTGGCGTCGCCTGGCGTCACTGGCGTCACTGGCGTCGCCTGGCGTCGCCTGGCATCACCTGGCGTCACTGACGTCACCTGGCGTCGCCTGGCGTCACCCAGCGTCACCTGGCGTCGCCTGGCGTCACCCTGGCGTCGCCTGGCATCGCCCAGCGTCACCCTAACGTCGCCTGGCGTCACCCAGCGTCACTGGCGTCACCTAACGTCGCCCAGCATCACTGGCGTCACCTAACGTCACCTGGCAGCGTCACCTAACATCACCTAACATCACCCAATATCACCTAACATCACCTAACATCACCTAACGTCACCCAACATCACCTAACATCACCCAACATCACCTAACATCACCTAACATCACCCAACATCACCTAACATCACCTAACATCACCCAACATCACCTAACATCACCTAACATCACCTAACATCACCCATAATCACCTAACATCACCTAACATCACCCAACATCACCTAACATCACCTAACATCACCTAACATCTCCCAACATCACCTAACATCACCTAACATCACCCAACATCACCTAACATCACCTAACATCACCCAACATCACCCAACATCACCTAACATCACCTAACATCACCCAACATCACCTAACATCACCTAACATCACCTAACATCACCTAACATCACCTAACATCACCCAACATCACCTAACATCACCTAACATCACCTAACATCACCCAACATCACCTAACATCACCTAACATCACCTAACATCACCCAACATCACCTAACATCATCTAACATCACCCAACATCACCTAACATCACCTAACATCACCTAACATCACCTAACATCACCCAACATCACCTAACATCCTTAACGTGTATTTCATTGTATTTTGTATTAACATTTTATTTGGTATTTTATTTGTATTTCATTGTATTTCATTGTATTTTGTTGTATTTCATTGTATTTCATTATATTTCATTGCATTTTCATTGTGTTTTCTTGTATTTCATTGTATTTTGTTGTATTTCATTGTATTTTCATTGTATTTTCTTGTATTTCATTGTATTTTTATGTATTTGATAGTATTTCATTGTATTTTATTGTATTTCATTGTAGTTTTTTGTATTTCATTGTATTTTGTTGTATTTCATTGTATTTCATTGTATTTTGTTGTATTTCATTGTATTTCATTGTATTTTGTTGTATTTCATTTCTTTTTCTTTTATTTCATTGTATTTTTTTGTATTTTTTTGTATTTCTTTGTATTTCATTGTATTTTGTTGTATTTTGTTGTATTTCATTGTATTTTCTTGTATTTCATTATATTTTGTTGTATTTCATTATATTTTGTTGTAATTCATTGTATTTTGTTGTATTTCATTGTATTTCATTGTATTTTGTTGTATTTCATTGTATTTTGTTGTATTTCATTGTATTTCATTGTATTTTCTTGTATTTCATTGTATTTCATTGTATTTCATTGTATTTTGTTGTATTTCATTGTGTTTTGTTGTATTTTGTTGTATTTCATTGTATTTTGTTGTATTTTGTTGTCTTTCATTGTGTTTTGTTGTATTTCATTGTATTTCATTGTATTTTGTTGTATTTCATTGTTTTTCGTTGTATTTCATTGTATTTCGTTGTATTTCATTGTATTTCATTGTATTTTCTTGTATTTCATTGTATTTCATTGTATTGTGTTGTATTTTATTGTATTTCATTGTATTTTCTTGTATTTTCTTGTATTTCATTGTATTTTATTGTATTTCATTATATTTTGTTGTATTTCATTGTATTTTGTTGTATTTCATTGTATTTCATTGTATTTTCTTGTATTTTATTGTATTTTGTTGTATTTCATTGTATTTCATTGTATTTTCTTGTATTTCATTGTATTTCATTGTATTTCATTGTATTTTCTTGTATTTCATTGTATTTTGTTGTATTTCATTGTATTTTGTTGTATTTTGTTGTATTTCATTGTATTTTCTTGTATTTTATTGTATTTCATTGTATTTTGTTGTATTTCATTGTATTTTGTTGTATTTCATTGTATTTTGTTGTATTTCATTGTATTTCATTGTATTTTATTGTATTTCATTGTATTCATTATATTTCATTGTATTTCATTGTATTTCATTGTATTTTGTTGTATTTTGTTGTATTTCATTGTATTTCATTGTATTGTGTTGTATTTTATTGTATTTCATTGTATTTTCTTGTATTTTCTTGTATTTCATTGTATTTTGTTGTATTTCATTATATTTTGTTGTATTTCATTGTATTTTGTTGTATTTCATTGTATTTCATTGTATTTTCTTGTATTTTATTGTATTTTGTTGTATTTCATTGTATTTCATTGTATTTTCTTGTATTTCATTGTATTTCATTGTATTTCATTGTATTTTGTTGTATTTCATTGTGTTTTGTTGTATTTTGTTGTATTTCATTGTATTTTGTTGTATTTCATTGTATTTTCCTGTATTTCATTGTATTTTTGTTGTATTTCATTGTATTTCATTATATTTTGTTGTATTTTGTTGTATTTTATTGTATTTTGTTCTAGTTCATTATATTTCCTTGTATTTCATTGTATTTCATTGTATTTTGTTGTATTTCATTGTGTTTTGTTATATTTTGTTGTATTTCATTGTATTTTGTTGTATTTCATTGTATTTTCCTGTATTTCATTGTATTTTTGTTTTATTTCATTGTATTTCATTGTATTTTGTTGTATTTTGTTGTATTTCATTGTATTTTGTTGTATTTCATTGTATTTCATTGTATTTTGTCGTATTTCATTGTATTTCGTTGTATTTCATTGTATTTCATTGTATTTTCTTGTAATTCATTGTATTTTGTTGTATTTCATTATATTTTGTTGTATTTCATTGTATTTTGTTGTATTTCATAGTATTTCATTGTTTTTTCTTGTATTTTATTGTATTTTGTTGTATTTCGTTGTATTTCATTGTATTTTGTTGTATTTCATTGTATTTCCTTGTATTTACTTGTATTTCATTGTGTTTTGTTGTATTTTGTTGTATTTCATTGTATTTTGTTGTATTTCATTGTATTTTGCTGTATTTCATTGAATTTCTGTTGTATTTCATTGTATTTTATTTTATTTTGTTGTATTTCATTGTATTTTGTTGTATTTCATTGTATTTCATTGTATTTTGTTGTATTTCATAGTATTTCGTTGTATTTCATTGTATTTCATTGTATTTTCTTGTATTTTCATTGTATTTTGTTGTATTTCATTGTATTTTGTTGTATTTTTTTGTATTTCATTGTATTTTGTTGTATTTCATTGTATTTCATTGTATTTTATTGTATTTCATTGTATTTTGTTGTATTTCATTGTATTTTGTTGTATTTCATTGTATTTCATTGTATTGTGTTGTATTTTGTTGTATTTCATTGTATTTTCTTGTATTTTCTTGTATTTCATTGTATTTTGTTGTATTTCATTATATTTTGTTGTATTTCATTGTATTTTGTTGTATTTCATTGTATTTCATTGTATTTTCTTGTATTTTATTGTATTTTGTTGTATTTCATTGTATTTCATTGTATTTTCTTGTATTTCATTGTATTTCATTGTATTTCATTGTATTTTGTTGTATTTCATTGTGTTTTGTTGTATTTTGTTGTATTTCATTGTATTTTGTTGTATTTCATTGTATTTTCCTGTATTTCATTGTATTTTTTTGTATTTCATTGTATTTCATTTTATTTTGTTGTATTTTGTTGTATTTTGTTGTATTTTGTTGTATTTCATTATATTTCATTGTATTTCATTGTATTTTGTTGTGTTTTGTTGTATTTCATTGTATTTCATTGTATTGTGTTGTTTTTTTATTGTATTTCATTCTATTTTCTTCTACTTTCTTGTATTTCATTGTATTTTGTTGTATTTCATTATATTTTGTTGTATTTCATTGTATTTTGTTGTATTTCATTGTATTTCATTGTATTTTCTTGTATTTTATTGTATTTTGTTGTATTTCATTGTATTTCATTGTATTTTCTTGTATTTCATTGTATTTCATTGTATTTCATTGTATTTTGTTGTATATCATTGTGTTTTCTTATATTTTGTTGTATTTCATTGTATTTTGTTGTATTTCATTGTATTTTTGTTTTATTTCATTGTATTTCATTGTATTTTGTTGTATTTGGTTGTATTTCATTGTATTTCATTGTATTTTGTTGTATTTCATTGTATTTCATTGTATTTCATTGTATTTTCTTGTATTTCAGTGTATTTTGTTGTATTTCATTGTATTTCATTTTATTTTGTTGTATTTCATTGTATTTTGTTGTATTGCATTGTATTTCATTGTATATTGTTGTATTTCATTGTATTTTGTTGTATTTCATTGTATTTTTTTTGTATTTCATTGTATTTCATTTTATTTTGTTGTATTTTGTTGCATTTTATTATATTTCGTTGTATTTCATTGTATTTCATTGTATTTTGTTGTATTTTGTTGTATTTCATTGTATTTCATTGTATTTTGTTGTATTTCATTGTATTTTGTTGTATTTCATTGTATTTTGTTGTATTTTGTTGTATTCTGTTGTATTCTATTGTATTCTGTTGTATTTTATGGTATTCTGTTGTATTTTGTCTTTTTCTGTTGTATTTTAATGTATTCTGTTGTATTCTGTTGTATTTTAATGTATTATGTTGTCCTCTGTTGTATTTTACTGTATTCAGTTGTATTCTGTTGTATTTTAATGTTTTCTGTTGTATTCTGTTGTATTTTAATGTATTCTGTTGTATTCTGTTTTATTTTAATGTATTATGTTATTAACCTACATTAGCCTATTAACAACATCAACCTTTCTATCGTAGCCTATTGTATTTTATTGTATTTTGTTGTATTTCATTGTATTTCGTTGTATTTCATTGTATTTCATTGTATTTTCTTGTATTTCATTGTATTTTGTTGTATTTCATTGTATTTTGTTGTATTTCATTGTATTTTGTTGTATTTCATTGTATTTTGTTGTATTTCATTGTATTTCATTTTATTTTGTTGTATTTTGTTGTATTTCATTGTATTTTGTTGTATTTCATTGTATTTCGTTGTATTTCATTGTATTTTGTTGTAATTCATTGTATTTTGTTATATTCAATTGTAGTTATTTGTATTTTGTTGTATTTAATTGTATTTAGTTGTATTTCATTGTATTTCATTGTATTTTGTTGTATTTCATTGGATTTTGTTGTATTTCATTGTATTTTGTTTTATTGTATTGTATTTGGTTGTATTTTGTTGTATTTCATTGTATTTTCTTGTATTTCATTGTATTTTGTTGTATTTCATTGTATTTCATTGTATTTTGTTGTATTTCATTGTATTTCATTGTTTTTCATTGTATTTTGTTGTATTTCATTGTGTTTTGTTGTATTTCATTGTATTTTGTTGTATTTTGTTGTATTTCATTGTATTTTCTTGTATTTCATTTTATTTTCTTGTATTTCATTATATTTTGTTGTATTTCATTGTATTTTGTTGTATTTCATAGTATTTCATTGTATTTTCTTGTATTTTATTGTATTTTGTTGTATTTCATTGTATTTCATTGTATTTTGTTGTATTTCATTGTATTTCATTGTATTTTGTTGTATTTCATTGTGTTTTGTTGTATTTTGTTGTATTTCATTGTATTTTGTTGTATTTCATTGTATTTTGCTGTATTTCATTGTATTTTTGTTGTATTTCATTGTATTTTATTGTATTTTGTTGTATTTCATTGTATTTTGTTGTATTTCATTGTATTTCATTGTATTTAATTGTATTTCATAGTATTTCGTTGTATTTCATTGTATTTCATTGTATTTTCTTGTATTTTCATTGTATTTTGTTGTATTTCATTGTATTTTGTTGTATTTTTTGTATTTCATTGTATTTTGTTGTATTTCATTGTATTTCATTGTATTTTATTGTATTTCATTGTATTTTGTTGTATTTCATTGTATTTTGTTGTATTTCATTGTATTTCATTTTATTTTGTTGTATTTTGTTGTATTTCATTATATTTCATTGTATTTCATTGTATTTCATTGTATTTTGTTGTATTTCATTGTATTTCATTGTATTGTGTTGTATTTTATTGTATTTCATTGTATTTTCTTGTATTTTCTTGTATTTCATTGTATTTTGTTGTATTTCATTATATTTTGTTGTATTTCATTGTATTTTGTTGTATTTCATTGTATTTCATTGTATTTTCTTGTATTTTATTGTATTTTGTTGTATTTCATTGTATTTCATTGTATTTTCTTGTATTTCATTGTATTTTGTTGTATTTCATTGTATTTTGTATTTTATTGTATTTCATTGTATTTTGTTGTATTTCATTGTATTTCATTGTATTTTATTGTATTTCATTGTATTTTGTTGTATTTCATTGTATTTTGTTGTATTTCATTGTATTTAATTTTATTTTGTTGTAATTTGTTGTATTACATTATAGTTCATTGTATTTCATTGTATTTCATTGTATTTCATTGTATTTTGTTGTATTTCATTGTGTTTTATTTTATTTTGAGGTATTTCATTGTATTTTGTTATATATCATTGTATTTTCCTGTATTTCATTGTATTTTTGTTGTATTTCATTGTATTTCATTTTATTTTGTTGTATTTTGTTGTATTTCGTTGTATTTCATTATATTTCATTGTATTTCATTGTATTTCATTGTATTTTGTTGTATTTCATTGTATTTCATTGTATTGTGTTGTATTTTATTGTATTTCATTGTATTTTCTTATATTTTCTTGTATTTCATTGTATTTTGTTGTATTTCATTATATTTTATTGTATTTCATTGTATTTTGTTGTATTTCATTGTATTTCATTGTATTTTCTTGTATTTTATTGTATTTTGTTGTATTTCATTGTATTTCATTGTATTTTCTTGTATTTCATTGTATTTCATTGTATTTCATTGTATTTTGTTGTATTTCATTGTGTTTTGTTGTATTTTGTTGTATTTCATTGTATTTTGTTGTATTTCATTGTATTTTCCTGTATTTCATTGTATTTTTGTTTTATTTCATTGTATTTCATTGTATTTGGTTGTATTTCATTGTATTTTGTTGTATTTCATTGTATTTTCCTGTATTTCATTGTATTTTTGTTTTATTTCATTGTATGTCATTGTATTTTGTTGTATTTTGTTGTATTTCATTGTATTTCATTGTATTTTGTTGTATTTCATTGTATTTCATTGTATTTTCTTGTATTTCATTGTATTTTGTTGTATTTCATTGTATTTTGTTTTATTTTGTTGTATTTCATTGTATTTTCTTGTATTTCATTGTATTTTGTTGTATTTCATTGTATTTCATTGTATTTCGTTGTATTTCATTGTATTTCATTGTATTTTCTTGTATTTCATTGTATTTTGTTGTATTTCATTGTATTTTGTTTTATTTTGTTGTATTTCATTGTATTTTGTTGTATTGCATTGTATTTCATTGTATATTGTTGTATTTCATTGTATTTTTTTGTATTTCATTATATTTCATTTTATTTTGTTGTATTTTGTTGTATTTTGTTGTATTTCATTGTATTTCGTTGTATTTCATTGTATTTCATTGTATTTTGTTGTATTTTGTTGTATTTCATTTTATTTCATTGTATTTTGTTGTATTTCATTGTATTTTGTTGTATTTCATTGTATTTTGTTGTATTTTATTGTATTTTCCTGTATTTCATTGTATTTTTGTTGTATTTCATTGTATTTCATTTTATTTCATTGTATTTCATTGTATTTTATTTGTATTTATTTGTATTTCATTGTATTTTACTGTATTTCATTGTATATTTGTTTTTATTTCATTGTGTTTCATTGTATTTCATTGTATTTTATTGTATTTTGTTGTATTTCATTGTATTTCATTGTATTTTGTTGTATTTCATTGTATTTCATTGTATTTTGTTGTATTTTATTGTATTTTGTTGTATTTCATTGTATTTCGTTGTATTTCATTGTATTTCATTGTATTTTCTTGTATTTCATTGTTTTGCTGTATTTCATTGTATTTTGTTGTATTTTGTTGTATTTCAATTTATTTCATTGTATTTTGTTGTATTTTATTGTGTTTTGTTGTATTTTGTTGTATTTCATTGTATTTTGTTGTATTTCATTGTATTTTCCTGTATTTCATTGTATTTTTGTTGTATTTCATTGTATTTTATTGTATTTTGTTGTATTTCATTGTATTTTGTTGTATTTCATTGTATTTCATTGTATTTTGTTGTATTTCATAGTATTTCGTTGTATTTCATTGTATTTCATTGTATTTTCTTGTATTTTCATTGTATTTTGTTGTATTTCATTGTATTTTGTTGTATTTTTTTGTATTTCATTGTATTTTGTTGTATTTCATTGTATTTCATTGTATTTTATTGTATTTCATTGTATTTTGTTGTATTTCATTGTATTTTGTTGTATTTCATTGTATTTCATTTTATTTTGTTGTATTTTGTTGTATTTTGTTGTATTTCATTTTATTTCATTGTATTTCATTGTATTTCATTGTATTTTGTTGTATTTCATTGTATTTCATTGTATTGTGTTGTATTTTGTTGTATTTCATTGTATTTTCTTGTATTTTCTTGTATTTTGTTGTATTTCATTATATTTTGTTGTATTTCATTGTATTTTGTTGTATTTCTTTGTATTTCATTGTATTTTCTTGGTTTTTATTGTATTTTGTTGTATTTTATTGTATTTCATTGTATTTCATTGTATTTCATTATATTTTGTTGTATTTAATTGTGTTTTGTTGTATTTTGTTGTATTTCATTGTATTTTGTTGTATTTCATTGTATTTTCCTGTATTTCATTGTATTTTTGTTGTATTTCATTGTATTTCATTTTATTTTGTTGTATTTTGTTGTATTTTGTTGTATTTCATTATATTTCATTGTATTTCATTGTATTTTGTTGTATTTTGTTGTATTTCATTGTATTTCATTGTATTGTGTTGTATTTTATTGTATTTCATTGTATTTTCTTGTATTTTCTTGTATTTCATTGTATTTTGTTGTATTTCATTATATTTTGTTGTATTTCATTGTATTTTGTTGTATTTCATTGTATTTCATTGTATTTTCTTGTATTTTATTGTATTTTGTTGTATTTCATTGTATTTCATTGTATTTTCTTGTATTTCATTGTATTTCATTGTATTTCATTGTATTTTGTTGTATTTCATTGTGTTTTGTTATATTTTGTTGTATTTCATTGTATTTTGTTGTATTTCATTGTATTTTCCTGTATTTCATTGTATTTTTGTTTTATTTTATTGTATTTCATTGTATTTTGTTGTATTTTGTTGTATTTTGTTGTATTTCATTGTATTTCATTGTATTTTGTTGTATTTCATTGTATTTCGTTGTATTTCATTGTATTTCATTGTATTTTCTTGTATTTCATTGTATTTTGTTGTATTTCATTGTATTTTGTTTTATTTTGTTGTATTTCATTGTATTTTGTTGTATTGCATTGTATTTCATTGTATACTGTTGTATTTCATTGTATTTTTCGTATTTCATTGTTTGTTTTTTTCATTGTATTTCATTGTATTTTCTTGTATTTCATTGTATTTCATTGTATTTTCTTGTATTTCATTGTGTTTTGTTATATTTTGTTATACTTTATTGTATTTCGTTGTATTTCATTGTATTTTGTTGTATTTTGTTGCATTTCATTGTATTTCATTGTATTTTGTTGTATTTCATTATGTTTTGTTGTTTTTTGTTGTATTTCATTGTATTTTGTTGTATTTCATTGTATTTTCCTGTATTTCATTGTATTTTTGTTGTATTTCATTGTATTTTAATGTATTTTGTTGTATATCATTGTATTTTCTTGTATTTCATTGTATTTCATTGCATTTTATTGTATTTCATGGTATTTCGTTGTATTTCATTGTATTTCATTGTATTTTCTTGTATTTTCATTGTATTTTGTTGTATTTCATTGTATTTTGTTTCATTTTGTTGTATTTCATTGTATTTTGTTGTATTTCATTGTATTTCATTGTATTTTATTGTATTTCATTATATTTTGTTGTATTTCATTGTATTTTGTTGTATTTCATTGTATTTAATTTTTGTTGTTGTTGTATTTTGTTGTATTTCATTATATTTCATTGTATTTCATTGTATTTCATTGTATTTTGTTGTATTTTGTTGTATTTCATTGTATTTCATTGTATTGTGTTGTATTTTGTTGTATTTCATTGTATTTTCTTATATTTTCTTGTATTTCATTGTATTTTGTTGTATTTCATTATATTTTGTTGTATTTCATTGTATTTTGTTGTATTTCATTGTATTTCATTGTATTTTCTTGTATTTTATTGTATTTTGTTGTATTTCATTGTATTTTCTTGTATTTCATTGTATTTCATTGTATTTTATTGTATTTAATTGTGTTTTGTTGTATTTCATAGTATTTCGTTGTATTTCATTGTATTTCATTGTATTTTCTTGTATTTCATTGTATTTTGTTGTATTTCATTGTATTTCATTTTATTTTGTTGTATTTTGTTGTATTTCATTATATTTCATTGTATTTCATTGTATTTTGTTGTATTTTGTTGTATTTCATTGTATTTCATTGTATTGTGTTGTATTTTGTTGTATTTCATTGTATTTTGTTGTATTTCATTGTATTTCATTGTATTTTGTTGTATTTCATTGTATTTCATTGTATTTTCTTGTATTTCATTGTATTTTCTTGTATTTCATTGTATTTCATTGTATTTCATTGTATTTTCTTGTATTTCATTGTATTTTCTTGTATTTCATTGTATTTTGTTGTATTTCATTGTATTTTGTTGTATTTTTTTGTATTTCATTGTATTTTGTTGTATTTCATTGTATTTCATTGTATTTTCTTGTTTTTTGTTGTATTTCATTGTATTTTCTTGTATTTTGTTGTATTGAATTGTACTTCATTGTATTTTGTTATATTTCATTGTATTTTGTTGTATTTTCTTGTATTTCATTGTATTTTATTGTGTTTCATTGTATTTTCTTGTATTTCATTGTATTTCATTTTTTTTCATTGTATTTTGTTGTATTTCATTGTATTTTGTTGTATTGCATTGTATTTTGTTGTATTTTATTGTATTTTCCTGTATTTCATTGTATTTTTGTTGTATTTCATTGTATTTCATTGTATTTTGTTGTATTTTGTTGTATTTTGTTGTATTTCATTGTATTTTATTGTATATCAATTTTGTTGTATTTTGTTGTATTTTGTTGTATTTCATTATATTTCATTGTATTTTATTGTATTTCATTGTATTTTGTTGTATTCTGTTGTAGTATTTCATTGTATTGTGTTGTATTTTATTGTATTTTTGTTCTATTTCATTGTATTGCATTTTATTTTGTTGTATTTTGTTGTATTTTGTTGTATTTCATTGTATTTTATTGTATTTCATTTTATTTTAATTTATTTCATTGTATTTTGTTGTATTTCATTGTATTTCATTGTATTTTCTTGTATTTCATTGTATTTCATTGTATTTTGTTGTATTTCATTGTGTTTTGTTGTATTTCATTGTATTTCATTGTATTTTCTTGTATTTCATTGTATTTCATTGTATTTTGTTGTATTTCATTGTATTTTGTTGTATTTCATTGTATTTTGTTGTATTTCATTGTATTTCATTGTTTTTTCTTGTATTTATTGTATTTTGTTGTATTTCATTGTATTTCATTGTCTTTTCTTGTATTTCATTGTATTTCATTGTATTTTGTAGTATTTCATTGTGTTTTTTTATATTTTGTTGTATTTCATTGTATTTTCTTGTATTTCATTGTATTTTCCTGTATTTCATTGTATTTTTGTTTTATTTCATTTTATTTCATTGCATTTCGTTGTATTTCATTGTATTTCATTGTATTTTCTTGTATTTCATTGTATTTTGTTGTATTTCATTGTATTTCATTGTATTTTCTTGTATTTCATTGTATTTTGTTGTATTTCATTGTATTTTATTGTATTTTGTTGTATTTCATTGTATTTTGTTGTATTTCATTGTATTTTGTTGTATTTCATTGTATTTTGTTGTATTTCATTGTATTTCATTGTATTTTGTTGTATTTCATTGTATTTTCTTGTATTTCATTGTATTTTGTTGTATTTCATTGTATTTTGTTGTATTTCATTGTATTTCATTGTATTTTCTTGTATTTCATTGTATTTTGTTGTATTTCATTGTATTTTGTTGTATTTTTTTGTATTTCATTGTAATTGATTGTATTTCATTGAAATGAATTGTATTTCATTGTATTTTGTTGTATTTTTTTGTATTTCATTGTATTTTGTTGTATTTCATTGTATTTCATTGTATTTTGTTGTATTTCATTGTATTTTGTTGTATTTCATTGTATTTCATTGTATTTCATTGTATTTCATTGTATTTTGTTGTATTTTGTTGTATTTCATTGTATTTTGTTGTATTTCATTGTATTTTGTTGTATTTCATTGTATTTCATTGTATTTTCTTGTATTTCATTGTATTTTGTTGTATTTCATTGTATTTCATTGTATTTCATTGTATTTTGTTGTATTTCATTGTGTTTTCTTGTATTTTGTTGTATTTCATTGTATTTTGTTGTATTTCATTGTATTTCATTTTGTTGTGTTTTGTTGTATTTCATTGTATTTCGTTGTATTTCATTGTATTTTGTTGTATTTCATTGTATTTCTATTTGTATTTTATTGTATTTTATTTGTATTTCATTGTATTTCATTGTATTTAATTGTATTTCATTTTATTTTGTTTTATTTCTTTGTTTTTTTTTTTTTTTCTTTGTATTTTCTTTTTTTTCATTGTATTTCTTTTTTTTCATTGTATTTTGTTGTATTTCATTGTTTTGTTGTATTTCATTGTATTTCATTTTATTTTATTGTATTTTGTTGTATTTCATTGTATTTTGTTGTATTTCATTGTATTTCGTTGTATTTCATTGTATTTTGTTGTAATTCATTGTATTTTTGATATTCAATTGTATTTTATTTGTATTTTGTTGTATTTTATTGTATTTAGTTGTATTTCATTGTATTTCATTGTATTTTGTTGTATTTCATTGGATTTTGTTGTATTTCATTGTCTTTTGTTTTATTGTATTGTATTTTGTTGTATTTTGTTGTATTTCATTGTATTTCATTGTATTTTGTTGTATTTCATTGTATTTCATTGTATTTCATTGTATTTTGTTGTATTTCATTGTATTTTGTTGTATTTCATTGTATTTTGTTGTATTTCATTGTATTTCATTGTTTTTCATTGTATTTTGTTGTATTTCATTGTGTTTTGTTGTATTTCATTGTATTTTGTTGTATTTTGTTGTATTTCATTGTATTTTCTTGTATTTCATTTTATTTTCTTGTATTTCATTATATTTTGTTGTATTTCATTGTATTTTGTTGTATTTCATTGTATTTTCTTGTATTTCATTGTATTTTGTTGTATTTCATTGTATTTCATTGTATTTTGTTGTATTTCATTGTGTTTTGTTGTATTTCATTGTATTTTGTTGTATTTTGTGCTTCCTTCAGTTCCATGCTTCCATGTTTCTCTTTCTGTAGCCTTCTTTTCCCTGCTTCCTTCAATTCCATGCTTCCATGTTTCTCTTTCTGTAGCCTTCTTTTCCCTGCTTCCTTCAGTTCCATGCTTCCATGATTCTCTTTCTGTAGCCTTCTTTTCCCTGCTTCCTTCAGTTCCATGCTTCCATGCTTCTCTTTCTGTAGCCTTCTTTTCCCTGCTTCCTTCAGTTCCATGCTTCCATGTTTCTCTTTCTGTTGCCTTCTTTTCCCTGCTTCCTTCATTTCCCTGCTTCCATGTTTCTCTTTCTGTAGCCTTCTTTTCCCTGCTTCCTTCAGTTCCATGCTTCCATGTTTCTCTTTCTGTAGCCTTCTTTTCCCTGCTTCCTTCAGTTCCATGCTTCCATGTTTCTCTTTCTGTAGCCTTCTTTTCCCTGCTTCCTTCAGTTCCATGCTTCCATGCTTCTCTTTCTGTAGCCTTCTTTTCCCTGCTTCCTTCAGTTCCATGCTTCCATGCTTCTCTTTCTGTAGCCTTCTTTTCCCTGCTTCCTTCAGTTCCATGCTTCCATGTTTCTCTTTCTGTAGCCTTCTTTTCCCTGCTTCCTTCAATTCCATGCTTCCATGTTTCTCTTTCTGTAGCCTTCTTTTCCCTGCTTCCTTCAGTTCCATGCTTCCATGTTTCTCTTTCTGTAGCCTTCTTTTCCATGCTTCCTTCAGTTCCATGCTTCCATGTTTCTCTTTCTGTAGCCTTCTTTTCCCTGCTTCCTTCAGTTCCATGCTTCCATGTTTCTCTTTCTGTAGCCTTCTTTTCCCTGCTTCCTTCAGTTCCATGCTTCCATGCTTCTCTTTCTGTAGCCTTCTTTTCCCTGCTTCCTTCAGTTCCATGCTTCCATGCTTCTCTTTCTGTAGCCTTCTTTTCCCTGCTTCCTTCAGTTCCATGCTTCCATGTTTCTCTTTCTGTAGCCTTCTTTTCCCTGCTTCCTTCAGTTCCATGCTTCCATGTTTCTCTTTCTGTAGCCTTCTTTTCCCTGCTTCCTTCAGTTCCATGCTTCCATGTTTCTCTTTCTGTAGCCTTCTTTTCCCTGCTTCCTTCAATTCCATGCTTCCATGTTTCTCTTTCTGTAGCCTTCTTTTCCCTGCTTCCTTCAGTTCCATGCTTCCATGTTTCTCTTTCTGTAGCCTTCTTTTCCCTGCTTCCTTCAGTTCCATGCTTCCATGTTTCTCTTTCTGTAGCCTTCTTTTCCCTGCTTCCTTCAGTTCCATGCTTCCATGCTTCTCTTTCTGTAGCCTTCTTTTTCCTGCTTCCATGTTTCTCTTTCTGTAGCCTTCTTTTCCCTACTTCCTTCAGTTCCATGCTTCCATGCTTCTCTTTCTGTAGCCTTCTTTTCCCTGCTTCCTTCAGTTCCATGCTTCCATGCTTCTCTTTCTGTAGCCTTCTTTTCCCTGCTTCCTTCAGTTCCATGCTTCCATGTTTCTCTTTCTGTAGCCTTCTTTTCCCTGCTTCCTTCAGTTCCATGCTTCCATGTTTCTCTTTCTGTAGCCTTCTTTTCCCTGCTTCCTTCAGTTCCATGCTTCCATGTTTCTCTTTCTGTAGCCTTCTTTTCCCTGCTTCCTTCAGTTCCATGCTTCCATGGTTCTCTTTCTGTAGCCTTCTTTTCCCTGCTTCCTTCAGTTCCATGCTTCCATGTTTCTCTTTCTGTAGCCTTCTTTTCCCTGCTTCCTTCAGTTCCATGCTTCCATGTTTCTCTTTCTGTAGCCTTCTTTTCCCTACTTCCTTCAGTTCCATGCTTCCATGTTTCTCTTTCTGTAGCCTTCTTTTCCCTGCTTCCTTCAGTTCCATGCTTCCATGTTTCTCTTTCTGTAGCCTTCTTTTCCTGCTTCCTTCAGTTCCATGCTTCCATGTTTCTCTTTCTGTAGCCTTCTTTTCCCTGCTTCCTTCAGTTCCATGCTTCCATGTTTCTCTTTCTGTAGCCTTCTTTTCCCTGCTTCCTTCAGTTCCATGCTTCCATGTTTCTCTTTCTGTAGCCTTCTTTTCCCTGCTTCCTTCAGTTCCATGCTTCCATGTTTCTCTTTCTGTAGCCTTCTTTTCCTGCTTCCTTCAGTTCCATGCTTCCATGTTTCTCTTTCTGTAGCCTTCTTTTCCCTGCTTCCTTCAGTTCCATGCTTCCATGTTTCTCTTTCTGTAGCCTTCTTTTCCCTGCTTCCTTCAGTTCCATGCTTCCATGCTTCTCTTTCTGTAGCCTTCTTTTCCCTGCTTCCTTCAGTTCCATGCTTCCATGTTTCTCTTTCTGTAGCCTTCTTTTCGCTGCTTCCTTCAGTTCCATGCTTCCATGTTTCTCTTTCTGTAGCCTTCTTGTCCCTGCTTCCTTCAGTTCCATGCTTCCATGTTTCTCTTTCTGTAGCCTTCTTTTCCCTGCTTCCTTCAGTTCCATGCTTCCATGTTTCTCTTTCTGTAGCCTTCTTTTCCCTGCTTCCTTCATTTCCATGCTTCCATGTTTCTCTTTCTGTAGCCTTCTTTTCCTGCTTCCTTCAGTTCCATGCTTCCATGTTTCTCTTTCTGTAGCCTTCTTTTCCTGCTTCCTTCAGTTCCATGCTTCCATGTTTCTCTTTCTGCCTTCTTTTCCCTGCTTCCTTCAGTTTCCATGCTTCCATGTTTCTCTTTCTGTAGCCTTCTTTTCCCTGCTTCCTTCAGTTCCATGCTTCCATGTTTCTCTTTCTGTAGCCTTCTTTTCCTGCTTCCTTCAGTTCCATGCTTCCATGTTTCTCTTTCTGTGCCTTCTTTTCCCTGCTTCCTTCTATTCCATGCTTCCATGTTTCTCTTTCTGTAGCCTTCTTTTCCCTGCTTCCTTCAGTTCCATGCTTCCATGTTTCTCTTTCTGTTGCCTTCTTCTCCTTCAGTTCCATGCTTCCATGTTCTCTTTCTGCCTTCTTTTCCCTGCTTCCTTCAGTTCCATGCTTCCATCCTTCTCTTTCTGTCTCCTTCTCCTCCTCCCTCCTCCTCTTCCCATGCTTCCATGTTTCTCTTTCTGTAGCCTTCTTTTCCCTGCTTCCTTCAGTTCCATGCTTCCATGTTTCTCTTTCTCTGTTGCCTTCTTTTCCCCTGCTTCCTTCATTTCCATGCTTCCATGTTTCTCTTTCTCTTTCCTCCTTCTCTCCTCCTCCTCCTCCCTCTCCTCCCTTCTCTCCCTCTCTCTCCTCCTCTTTCCTCTTCTTCCTCCTCCCTCCTCTTCCTCCTCCTTCTCTCCTCTTCTCCTTCCTTCTTCCTCTTCCTCTTCCTCCTTCTCCTCCTCCTCCTTCTTCCTTCTCCTCCTCTCCTTCCTCTTCCTCTCCTCCTCCTCCTCCTCTCTCCTCCTCCTCTTCCTCCTTTCTCCCCTCTCTTCTCCTCCTCCTCCTCCTCCCCCTCCTCTCCTCCTCCTCCCCCTCCTCTCCTCCTCCTCCCCTCCTCCTCCTCCTCCTTCCCTCTCTCCCCTCTCTCCTCCTCCTCCTCCTCTTCCTCCTCCCTCCTCCTCCTCTTTCTCCTCCTCCTCCCCTCTTCCTCCCTCTCTCCTCCTCTCCTCCTCCTCCTCTTCTCCTCCTCCTCTCTTCCTCCTCCTTCTTCCTCCTCCTTTCCTCCTCCTCCTCTTCCTCCTCCTTCTCTTCCTCCTCCTTTCTCCTCCTCTTCCTCCTCTCCTCCTCCTCCTCTCTTCCTCCTCCTCCTCCTCCTCCTCCCTCCTCTTCCTCCTCCTCCCTCTCCTCCCTCTTCTCCCTCCTCTTCCTCCCTCCTCCTCTTCTCCTCCTCCTCCTCCTCCTCCTCCTCCTCTTCCTCTTCCTCCTCCTCTTCCTCCTCCTCCTCCTTCTCCTCTTCTTCCTCCTCCTCCTCCTCCTTCCTTCTCTCCTCCTCCTCCTCTTCCCCCTCCTCCTTCTTCTTCCTCCTCCCTCTTCCTCCTCTCCTCCTCCTCTTCCTCTTCCTTCTCTTCCTCCTCTTCCTCTTCCTCCTCATCCTCCTCTTCTCTTCTTCCTCCTCCTCCTCCTCCCTCCCTCTCCTCCTCTCCTCCTCCTCCCTCTTCCTCCTCCTAACCTCCTCCTCCTCCACCTTCTTCCTTCCTCCTCCTCCTCCTCCTCTTCCTCCTCCCTGTCTCTCTTCTTCTCC
>NW_026110368.1:0-90000 GCF_024679095.1 Eriocheir sinensis | reverse complement strand
GCGTTATGCCGAGGACAGAAATGGATTCCTCGTCTCGTTTCCTTCCCCTTAAGTCGCCTTTTGCAGGACATGGCCGCTTTTTATTTTTTTTATTTTTATTTTTATAGGGACCCAAAGTATAACACATTAACCAAAAGTAAGAGAGTCCAGTGCGGGGCACCTGCCGACTTCTGAGCCCCACAATGCTTTTATCACCCAAATAACCGCCTTCACATATGATTATTGTTTAAAGGGTTAATTATTGGGGCTTCTTGGCATCAGGTATGGGTCAGAAAACGGCAAATGCGCGGCTCTGAGTACGATAATCTAGCATCGGTGCGCGGTAAAAAATCATAACACAACACAGCTGATCGTCCACGCAGTTCCTCCTTCACGACGTGTTTCGAGAGGTGTTTGCAGTGATTTTGGTGGTAAGACAGTGTATTTTTACGTTCATGGTACAGAGGAAGGGTCAAACTACCACCAGGGTCATTGAATACCCCTGAAAATGCTTACAACGCCTACGGAAGCCTTGTCAAATACGTGTTTATAGGTGACGAGTTTTGACCCCGCGCCGTATCAGCTGTTCTTAAGAGGTCATTAAGGAGATGAATCGTGTTCCCGTGAGCGTCTTTTAACGTTCATGGTACAGAGGAAGGTCAAGCTACCACCAGGGTCATAACTACCTCTGGAAATGCCCCCCACAACGCCTACGGAAGCCTTGTCAAATATGTGATTCATTGACCTCAAGCATCAACCGCCCCCAAAATCATGTTACCGTTGATGAGGTTTCAGGCCCTGCTGCTGCTCTGCTTCTAAAAGGTGAAAAACAAGATTAATCGCTTTCCCGTGAGTGTTTTCTCCCTTCATAGTACAGAGTTACGTCATGTGACGGACGAGTGTGTGACGTGGCAGCAGCAGTGTTTAAATGTGTTACGTGATCCCAGAGAGTGTTACACGTTGTGACATTAGTAGTATTCTGTTACCTGGACACATGATAGGGCTGTTACTGGCTGTGTTACGTCACTGTGTTAAGGTGACGGGCTGTGACGTGGGCTCTCAGGTGTTATGCAGTGTTAACAGTGCCACCGACAGTTCCATGGTCAGCAGGTGTTACGTGATGCAAGACAGATTAGTTACCCAGTGTTACAGTGTCTTGTTAACCACCTACCTGGTGTGACCCCCCTCCTGTGATGTGGGCTCAGCCAGGGTGTTTAATATGCAGTGCCACAGACAGTGTTATGTTACCAGGCAGTGTTCACAGTGGCATAGATTCGTGTGGTGCCAGAATCAGTGTGATGCCAGCCATTCGTGCCGGGGACGGCAAATGTATAGAATAACACCCATGTGACCCTAGGACCCTGTACAGAGGAATATTCGCACTGCTGTGATGTAGTACTCTTGTTAATTAAAGTTAATCTCACGTCAAGGCTGACCTGACCAAGGCTACAGCAAGTCACACAGGGCTGTCACCTACAAAACAACCTCGCTTATCATCACCACAAGCTCTTTCGTGGGTGTGCGTTTAGGGCGGGGTGTGGTGGTAATTACAACATTTCTAGCACATCCAACCTGGTTTTGACAAGCCAACAGACGTGTTTATGTCACAAGGGGGGTACTTTTCCACGGGCTTTTCCTTTCTTCACCCGGAGCTCGCAGTCTCTCTCTCTCATGTACCTTTAAGGAAGAAAGGGCCATGGAAATTTTACAGTAAAGAGAGAAATAAGAGATTACTACCCTTAACTTACACTACTGGTAACCTAAGCTGTGGGGGAAAATGACTTCATTACATAAGAACATAGAAATACTTATTCCTGCTTTGGTCAGTATATGATGCTCTTTATTATGGGGATGCTGCTATTTTACAGAAACCGTGCGCTGAATGGATGACTTTTTAATGCTGGAGGTCCACTCCCTGACGCCCGCCCTGCACGTCACGACCTGCCCCAGCATCAGTTGGTAAATAATGCGTAGTACTGTTAATGGTTATCCAGCACACAGCTAGGTGGGCAATATTGTTGTCATATATATTACCCATGAGCTGGTTCTGTTTAAAGCAAGAATTATTACCTCATAAAACCTAACGTGTGCCGCTGATGCAATACATTGTCCGAGGTGTGATCGGATCGCTAGGAAGTTTAGTGTTATTTAATTCTAACCTAACCTAATGAACAAGACCTAACATGACACCTGATTGACCTGTGTCTCTGCCAGAATACAATGGCTGTTATAAAACTTTTCACATTTTTTCAGAAGTTTTCAATATTCCGTAAGCTGTTAGTTAGTATTTAGATACTAACATAATGTATTAAACCTCCTGTGAAACGTCGCTAATATGTATATTGTATACCACCGTCAGGGTAAGTGTCAGGGAGGATTTTTAAGTGTCTTCCACCAAATTGTCTGAGGTGGTGGGCACTTTTTCCTTATATATATGATGAGTGTATTTACTCATGAGAATATTGTTTACATGAGTTAGTTTACTTTTACAACTCTTAAGCTGAATTACAATTATTAGATTTAAAACCTCAATTCCACCAACAGTTATAAATACTGTTAATCTTATAGCTCAGTTCAAATTACAGCTACTCTTCCTCGCACTCGGTCTCCTCGCTTTGCGCGGTGCCAGCCTCTGAGCAGCCTCCGCCCAGGCCTCCACCACCTGTGGCTTCGCGACAGGCGGCCTCGTGAGCACAACACATGGCCCTCAGGGCGTCGACACTGCCGATTGAGTCACACGCCTGGTACACTTGTTGCCTCAGTGTCACGTCACGGAGGACTCCCATTAACTTTCTAAGCGACAAGTACTCCGACAAATCTGTGCTACGCTGTTGGCACTTAAAGGCACAGTCTGTCGCTTTCTGTGTGCACAGTTATGTACTCACTGACACACTCCTGCTCCTGCCTCGCTCCAAGAACTCTGCCCACTGCACTGCCTGTGTATATGGCCAAAGGACAAGCTTGCCGATGGCGTCCAAGGCCGTGGGTGGAGTCAGGGTGCTCCACCGGTCCATAGTGAAGCGTGCGTCCAGGGTCCACTGCAGGGCAGGGACGCATTGGAGCCTGATGTGTTGCACTGCCTCCTGTGGCAGCCACCTGCACAAGCAGCCAGCACTCCATGGACCTCCTCCGTGACTTAAAGGCGGCTGGCGACATCTCCAGCTCGCACTTCTCTGGAGCGGAGGCTGGTGACGGCCGGGGAGGTGGTCAGTAGTAGGTCCAGACTTCCGTTCACTGTGCCATGTAAGATGTCTGGCTAAGGAAATGCAGGGCGTGTG
This sequence comes from Eriocheir sinensis, assembly GCF_024679095.1. NCBI lineage: Eukaryota > Metazoa > Arthropoda > Malacostraca > Decapoda > Varunidae > Eriocheir > Eriocheir sinensis. Next base: position 86,743 of record NW_026110368.1, on the reverse strand, counting down.
TGCTCCCGTTTACTGAGTGAGTCAATAACTGACAGAGGTTCTCCTCGCGGGTGCGGGCGCAGGCAGAAAACATCTCGTACATCCAACAGGAACCCCTTATATGGGCGGTTGCCTACGTCACTATACGTCGTTACTGCGTCATAACCATTGACTTTACATAAGGCACTGAGGTGCACTCTATGATGTGGTCACATCCTCATAAGTACATAAGAGTGAATATTCATGAGTAGTCTACATGGCTTGGGTTTACATGATTCTCGTCCTTTAGCATAGTGCTGTCGTTGGGTGAAGTGGGTGGTTTCCGGCAGAGCTATGTGGTGGCCTGAGACGCCCCTTTTTACTTCCTGTGTGTTTCCATAATGGTTTGTTCTTCACACTGTCGCCTCGCTGTGCTGTGTTCTTCAAATTGTTCTTGTTATTAGATGAATTCTACCGTTCATCATCGCTTTCTTCTTCTTTGTTTATTTGTGGTGCTCGTACTGGGTCAGGAGGTGTTACTGCATCTGTGTTGGTAGATGTAGTGCCCTGCGGGGCACCACAAGTGCCTGCCTGCCTTTCACAGCCTTCCTCTTCTTGTGTGTGTGTGTGTGTGTGTGTGTGTGTGTGTTGTGTTGACTCTTATTTTCTTTTATTTTTTCTTCCTAACTGTTTTCCTGTCAACAGAGTGTCCAGACGAAGGACAGAAGAGAAAGGAAGGAAGTGAGTGGACAGCTTTTGGTGGCTTTTTCTTTGGTCAGGTCAGGTCAGGTCAGGGGCCGGGACATGCAGCTTTTTTCCTTGTCGTCAGAAGAGTGTTCTGGCTACACCTGTCAGTGTTAGATTGGAATTATAAGAACCAGAAATTTGTAAGAAAAGTTTTTGAGGAAACAGTTTTGTTGTTTGGAAGAAGAATGTGATGGCTCTGTGAACCAGTCCTCCACCTCCTCCTCCTCCTCCTGAGGTGGCTTATAGCAGCACGTGTAGTGTGCCGGGCTGCACTGTGTTGTCAGTCTGGGCAGCAGCAGTGTTCTGGGCTCATCCACTCATTGTAATGTTGGTTTTTCAGAGCGGTGGCACTGCCCGACACTTCCTCAGAAGGCTCTCCTGCCCCTGACTGGCTGGTGTGACAGTCTGCTGCTTCTTGGTGAGTGTAAGATGTCCGGCTAAGGAAACGCAGGGCGTGTGTGCTCCCGTGTGGGAAGTGAGCTATTTCCAGCCAGCTGGCAAGCCTGTCGGCGTAGGCCATGTACATGTGTCCTTCGTGCTGGAACATGTCGGCCACCGTCTGCTGGAACGGGTACTCAGGGCGGCGTCATCGCCAGTGTTTCTGCGGGCTGCGATGGGGGCGTGTTTCGCATTCTGTGCATGCGGGCGGTGGTGCCGCAGGTCCCCTCAATCCCGGCCAGTATACACACTGCCTCGCCCTCCGCAGCATGGAACCGAGGCCCTGGTGGCTGGCGTGTAGGTTTGCTGCTACCTGCTGTCGGAGAGCTTCGGGGATGACGAGGCGCACGTACCCCTGGTCAAACATGTATGTCACTACGTCGTGCATCACTGCCAGCCTGTCCCTCGCCCCATAGAAGGGACGCAGGGATGCCACTTCTTGTGCTTTATGCTGGTGCCAGTCACCCGCCATGACCCTGGCGACTAACATCTGGTACGTCGGGTCGTCGGCGGCCTTCCGCTTGACCTCCTCTTCGTCCACCACGCGTCCCTCCCGATCGGTGCAGGCTGTGACTGCGGCGGCGACTGCCCCGATGATATCCTCGTCCGAGTCGAGGTCCGCTGTTGTCGGGGGTGCCCTGAGAGCTGGGTAGCGGGACAGAAAGTCGGCGGCGGTGTTGCTCTTCCCAGGGTATTTGATTTGGAATCGGAACTGTAGTGTTCGTTCCTTGAGCCTGAAGAGCCTGGGGTTGACAACGCTCGTCAGAGCTGTCTCCTAGGAGCTTCACAAGGGGGCGGTGGTCGGTCACGATGGTGAGGTTTGGGCATCCCAGCAGGAACAACCTCGCCTTTTGGAGGTACCACGCCACCGCCAGAGCCTCCCCTTCCACAGCTGCGTATCCAGCCTCGGCGGTGGTGAGGTGCCGGCTGCCGCACAGGGCCAGGTGCCACCCGCCCTTACAGCAGTATGGGGCGGAGGCCGATGCACAACTGCAGTACTGCTGGAGGATGACGAATCCGATGCCCTCTCGGCTCCAGTCGGTGATGGCAGCGGCGGGGCGGGTTTTATCGTGTCGTCAGACCGTCCTTGGCCAGCTGGCATATAGTGTCCTGGGCTTGGCGGAATTTCTACTGAAGCTGGTCGTCCCAGTACACGTGTCTTCCGGTTGGTTTCTTCAGTAACTCCCGGAAGGCGTTCATGATCGGCGCGGTGGCGAGGAAGGGGGCGAGCTGGTTTACGAAGCCATACCACGATCTGATGTCCGTGATGGATGGCTTGCCCGGCATGTGGAAGCCCCTGACGTGGAAGGCTGACGTGGGCGTACGGGCGTGATCTTAAGTGTCTTCCTTTGTGAGAAAATAAGGATATATATTTTTCATGGCGGGCTTGGGGCAGATACTTAGCCCGTAACATAGTTTTCGTTTTCACGGCTAAAATAGATCTTTCCTGCACTAGTCTCATGTACCCACGTGTGTGGAAGGCTAATGGGAGTAGGTGGAATTCGTAATTAGGTCATGTTCGATGTCGAATCATGGGTAAATGGGGTCAGTAAATTGCGTGGTGATAATTAAAGGGGGCAGGGGCTAACGGTAATGGAGGGGGGGCTAATGGGTGTAGGTGAAACTCGAAAATGGATCATGTGAGGTGTCAAATACTGGAATAATGGGGTCAGTAAATTGCGTGGTGATAATGAGAGGGGGCGGGGGTTAATCGTAATGGCGGGGGCTAATGGGTGTAGGTGAAACTCGAAAATGGATCATGTGAGGTGTCAAATACTGGGTTAATGGGGTCATTAAATTGCGTGGTGATAATGAGAGGGGGCGGGGGTTGATGGTAATAGGGGGGGGGGCTAATGGGAGTAGGTGGATTTCGTAATTAGGTGATGTTCGGTGTCGAATAATGGGTAAATGGGGTCAATAAATTGCGTGGTGATAATTAAAGGGGCGGGGTTAATGGTAATTGGGGAGGGGCGAATGGGAGTAGATGAAACTTGGAAATAGGTCATGTGAGGTGTCAAATACTGGGTAAATGGGGTCAGTAAATTGCGTGGTGATAATCAGAGGGGGCGGGGGTGAATAGTAATGGTGGGGGCTATTGCGTGTAGGTGGAATTCGTAATTTGTTCATGTTCGGTGTCGAATAATGGGTAAATGGGGTCAGTAAATTGCTTGGTGATAATAAAAGGTGGCAGGGGTTAATGGTAATGGGGGTCATTGGGAGTAGGTGGAATTCGTAATTTGGTCATGTTTGGTGTCGAATTATGGGTAAATGGGGTCAGTAAATTGCGTGGTGATAATTAAAGGGGGGGGGGCTAATGGAGTACTTGAAACTCGAAAATGGGTCATGTGAGGTGTCAAATACTGGGTTAATGGGGTCAGTAAATTGCATGGTGATAATCAGAGGGGGCAGGGGTTGATAGTAATGGAGGGGGCTAATGGGAGTAGGTGGAATTCGCAATTTGGTCATGTTCGGTGTCGAATAATGGGTAGATGGGGACAGTAAATTGCGTGGTGATAATTAAAGGGGCGGGGTTAATGGTAATGGGGGCTAATGGGAGTATGTGGAATTCATAATTAGGTCATGTTCGGTGTCGAGTAATGGGTAAATGGGGTCAGTAAATTGCGTGGTGATAATTAAAGGGTGCGGATTTATGGTAATGGAGGGGCCCAATGGGTGAAAGTGAATCTCGAAAATAGGTCATGTTCGGTGTCGAATGATGGGTAAATGGGGTCAGTAAATTGCGTGGTGATAATTAAAAAGGCGGGGTTAATGGTAATGGGGGCCATTGGGAGTAGGTGGAATTCGTAATTAGGTCATGTTCGGTGACGAATAAGGGTAAATAGGGTCAGTAAATTGCGTGCTGATAATTAAAAGGGCGGGGTTAACGGTAATGGGGGCTAATGGGAGTAGGTGTAATTCGTAATTACCACGGCCTGATCATGTGCTAGACTCATGATATGTATTCACCAAGGCCTGATCATGTACTAGACTCGTGATATGGATTCACCATGGCCCGATCATGTGCTAGACTCGTGGTATGAGTTCACCATGGCCTGATCATGTGCTGGACTCGTGATGTGTTCACCACGGCCTGATCATGTGCTAGACTCGTGATATGGATTCACCATGACCCGATCATGTGCTAAACTCGTGGTATAAGTTCACCACGGCCAGATCATGTGCTGGACTCTTTTATTCTGTTGTATTCTGTTGTATTCTCTTTTATTCTGTTGTATTCTGTTGTATTCTCTTTTATTCTGTTGTATTCTGTTGTATTCTCTTTTATTCTGTTGTATTCTGTTGTATTCTCTTTTATTCTGTTGTATTCTGTTGTATTCTCTTTTATTCTGTTGTATTCTCTTTTATTCTGTTGTATTCTGTTGTATTATCTTTTATTCTGTTGTATTCTGTTGTATTCTGTTGTATTCTCTTTTATTCTGTTGTATTGTTGTATTATCTTTTATTCTGTTGTATTCTCTTTTATTCTGTTGTATTCTGTTGTATTATCTTTTATTCTGTTGTATTCTGTTGTATTCTCTTTTATTCTGTTGTATTCTGTTGTATTCTCTTTTATTCTGTTGTATTCTGTTGTATTCTCTTTTATTCTGTTGTATTCTGTTGTATTATCTTTTCTTCTGTTGTATTCTGTTGTATTCTCTTTTATTCTGTTGTATTCTGTTGTATTCTCTTTTATTCTGTTGTATTCTGTTGTATTCTCTTTTATTCTGTTGTATTCTGTTGTATTCTCTTTTATTCTGTTGTATTCTGTTGTATTCTCTTTTATTCTGTTGTATTCTGTTGTATTCTCTTTTATTCTGTTTTATTCTGTTGTATTCTGTTGTATTCTCTTTTATTCTGTTGTATTCTCTTTTATTCTCTTTTATTCTGTTGTATTCTGTTGTATTCTCTTTTATTCTGTTGTATTCTGTTGTATTCTCTTTTATTCTGTTGTATTCTGTTGTATTCTCTTTTATTCTGTTGTATTCTGTTGTATTCTATTTTATTCTGTTGTATTCTCTTTTATTCTGTTGTATTCTCTTTTATTCTGTTGTATTCTCTTTTATTCTGTTGTATTCTGTTGTATTCTGTTGTATTCTCTTTTATTCTGTTGTATTCTCTTTTATTCTGTTGTATTCTGTTGTATTCTCTTTTATTCTGTTGTATTCTCTTTTATTCTGTTGTATTCTCTTTTATTCTGTTGTATTCTCTTTTATTCTGTTGTATTCTCTTTTATTCTTTTGTATTCTGTTGTATTCTCTTTTATTCTGTTGTATTCTCTTTTATTCTGTTGTATTCTGTTGTATTCTCTTTTATTCTGTTGTATTCTGTTGTATTCTCTTTTATTCTGTTGTATTCTGTTGTATTCTGTTGTATTCTCTTTTATTCTGTTGTATTCTCTTTTATTCTGTTGTATTCTGTTGTATTCTCTTTTATTCTGTTGTATTCTCTTTTATTCTGTTGTATTCTCTTTTATTCTGTTGTATTCTGTTGTATTCTCTTTTATTCTGTTGTATTCTGTTGTATTCTCTTTTATTCTGTTGTATTCTTTTGTATTCTCTTTTATTCTGTTGTATTCTGTTGTATTCTCTTTTATTCTGTTGTATTCTGTTGTATTCTCTTTTATTCTGTTGTATTCTGTTGTATTCTGTTGTATTCTCTTTTATTCTGTTGTATTCTGTTGTATTCTCTTTTATTCTGTTGTATTCTGTTGTATTCTCTTTTATTCTGTTGTATTCTCTTTTATTCTGTTGTATTCTGTTGTATTCTCTTTTATTCTGTTGTATTCTGTTGTATTCTCTTTTATTCTGTTGTATTCTGTTGTATTATCTTTTATTCTTTTGTATTCTGTTGTATTATCTTTTATTCTGTTGTATTCTGTTGTATTATCTTTTATTCTGTTGTATTATCTTTTATTCTGTTGTATTCTGTTGTATTATCTTTTATTCTATTGTATTCTGTTGTATTCTGTTGTATTATCTTTTATTCTGTTGTATTCTCTTTTATTCTGTTGTATTCTGTTGTATTCTCTTTTATTCTGTTGTATTCTGTTGTATTCTCTTTTATTCTGTTGTATTCTGTTGTATTATCTTTTATTCTGTTGTATTCTGTTGTATTATCTTTTATTCTGTTGTATTCTGTTGTATTATCTTTTATTCTGTTGTATTCTTTTGTATTCTCTTTTATTCTGTTGTATTCTCTTTTATTCTGTTGTATTCTCTTTTATTCTGTTGTATTCTCTTTTATTCTGTTGTATTCTGTTGTATTCTCTTTTATTCTGTTGTATTCTGTTGTATTCTCTTTTATTCTGTTGTATTCTGTTGTATTCTCTTTTATTCTGTTGTATTCTGTTGTATTATCTTTTATTCTGTTGTATTCTCTTTTATTCTGTTGTATTCTGTTGTATTATCTTTTATTCTGTTGTATTCTGTTGTATTATCTTTTATTCTGTTGTATTCTGTTGTATTCTCTTTTATTCTGTTGTATTCTGTTGTATTCTCTTTTATTCTGTTGTATTCTCTTTTATTCTGTTGTATTCTGTTGTATTATCTTTTATTCTGTTGTATTCTGTTGTATTCTCTTTTATTCTGTTGTATTCTGTTGTATTCTCTTTTATTCTGTTGTATTCTGTTGTATTCTCTTTTATTCTGTTGTATTCTGTTGTATTCTCTTTTATTCTGTTGTATTCTCTTTTATTCTGTTGTATTCTCTTTTATTCTGTTGTATTCTGTTGTATTATCTTTTATTCTGTTGTATTCTCTTTTATTCTGTTGTATTCTCTTTTATTCTGTTGTATTCTCTTTTATTCTGTTGTATTCTCTTTTATTCTGTTGTATTCTGTTGTATTCTCTTTTATTCTGTTTTATTCTGTTGTATTCTGTTGTATTCTCTTTTATTCTGTTGTATTCTGTTGTATTCTCTTTTATTCTGTTGTATTCTTTTTTATTCTCTTTTATTCTGTTTTATTCTGTTGTATTCTCTTTTATTCTTTTGTATTCTGTTGTATTCTCTTTTATTCTGTTGTATTCTGTTGTATTCTCTTTTATTCTGTTGTATTCTGTTGTATTCTCTTTTATTCTGTTGTATTCTGTTGTATTCTGTTGTATTCTGTTGTATTATCTTTTATTCTGTTGTATTCTGTTGTATTCTGTTGTATTATCTTTTATTCTGTTGTATTCTGTTGTATTATCTTTTATTCTGTTGTATTCTGTTGTATTATCTTTTATTCTGTTGTATTCTGTTGTATTATCTTTTATTCTGTTGTATTCTGTTGTATTCTCTTTTATTCTGTTGTATTCTGTTGTATTCTCTTTTATTCTGTTGTATTCTCTTTTATTCTGTTGTATTCTGTTGTATTCTCTTTTATTCTGTTGTATTCTGTTGTATTATCTTTTATTCTGTTGTATTCTGTTGTATTATCTTTTATTCTGTTGTATTCTGTTGTATTCTCTTTTATTCTGTTGTATTCTCTTTTATTCTGTTGTATTCTCTTTTATTCTGTTGTATTCTCTTTTATTCTGTTGTATTCTGTTGTATTCTGTTGTATTCTCTTTTATTCTGTTGTATTCTGTTGTATTCTCTTTTATTCTGTTGTATTCTCTTTTATTCTGTTGTATTCTGTTGTATTCTCTTTTATTCTGTTGTATTCTTTTGTATTATCTTTTATTCTGTTGTATTCTCTTTTATTCTGTTGTATTCTGTTGTATTCTCTTTTATTCTGTTGTATTCTCTTTTATTCTGTTGTATTCTGTTGTATTCTCTTTTATTCTGTTGTATTCTGTTTTATTCTGTTGTATTCTCTTTTATTCTGTTGTATTCTCTTTTATTCTGTTGTATTCTGTTGTATTCTCTTTTATTCTGTTGTATTCTCTTTTATTCTGTTGTATTCTCTTTTATTCTGTTGTATTCTCTTGTATTCTGTTGTATTCTCTTTTATTCTGTTGTATTCTGTTGTATTCTCTTTTATTCTGTTGTATTCTGTTGTATTCTCTTTTATTCTGTTGTATTCTGTTGTATTCTCTTTTATTCTGTTGTATTCTGTTGTATTCTCTTTTATTCTGTTGTATTCTGTTGTATTCTCTTTTATTCTGTTGTATTCTGTTGTATTATCTTTTATTCTGTTGTATTCTCTTTTATTCTGTTGTATTCTGTTGTATTCTCTTTTATTCTGTTGTATTCTGTTGTATTCTCTTTTATTCTGTTGTATTCTGTTGTATTCTATTTTATTCTGTTGTATTCTCTTTTATTCTGTTGTATTCTGTTGTATTCTCTTTTATTCTGTTGTATTCTCTTTTATTCTGTTGTATTCTTTTGTATTCTCTTTTATTTTGTTGTTTTCTGTTGTATTCTCTTTTATTCTGTTGTATTCTTTTGTTTTCTCTTTTATTCTGGTTTTTTCTGTTGTATTCTTTTTTTTTCTTTTGTTTTCTGTTGTTTTCTGTTGTTTTCTCTTATTCTGTTGTATTCTGTTGTTTTATATTTTTTTCTGTTGTTTTCTGTTGTTTTCTGTTATTTCTGCTGTTTTCTATTGTTTTTCTGCTGTTTTTCTGTAGTTTTCTGTTGTGTTTTCTGTTGTTTTCTGTTGTTTTACATTGTTTTTCTGTTTTGTTTTTCTGTTTTGTTTTCTGTTGTTTTCTGTTGTTTTTCTGTTGTTTTCTCTTTGTTGTTTCCTGTTGTTTTCTGTTCTATTCTGTTGTATTCTAATGTATTCTGTTCTATTCCGTTGTTTTCTGTTGTTTCCTGTTGTTTCTGTTGTTTTTCTGTTGTTTCCTGTTTTTCTGTTGTTTTTCTGTTGTTTCCTGTTCTATTCTGTTGTATTCTGTTGTATTTTAATGTATTATATTTCTATTCCGTTGTTTTTTGTTGTATTCTGTTGTATTCTGTTGTATTTTAATGTATTATATTTCTATTCCGTTGTTTTTTGTTGTATTCTGTTGTATTTTAATGTATTATATTTCTATTCCGTTGTTTTTTTTTGTATTCTGTTGTATTTTAATGTATTCTGTTGTCTATTCTGTTGTATTCCAGTGGTGTATCAGAATTGGTGTACGTTTAGAAATAAGGGACGTTTATGCATTTTTTTCATTGACTTGGAAAAAACACAAACGTTTGCTTAATTATGGACGAACGGCTTCGAGTTGCCTCGTGCAATATCAGGTAATGTGGCCTACTAAATACTGACCACTGGGGCGTGGACTATTACAACATAATTTAGAGGTGTGCCGGCAGGTGTGAGGTGCCAGGTCAGGTGTGCCAGCGTTAGTTACCCCGTTAGAGCGATTCTAACACCCGCGTCATCGGGGCCGCCGGACCTGAGCCCAGCCCCGTACAGACAGTTTTTCTTACGTTGTGTCACTAATTGTCGTTTGCAAGAGTCGCCACAACGCCCCACGCATTCACTGTCGATGGGGAAAGGCTTTCCTACACTGGCGTTAGCGTAGATGATGTAATATTGCAGAAAACAAGCTCAAATGTTCTCGGCGGGCGGAGCTGGGCGGGGCAGGGCAGTTTGACATTCACCTCGTAACAAAATTTTCGTCTTCACGGCTAAAATACATCTTTCCTGCACTGGTCTCATATATCCACGTGTGCACGGGCGTGGAAGGCTGACGTGGGTGTACGGGCGTGATCTTAAGTGTCTTCCTTTTTGAGAAAATAAGGATATATATTTTTCGTGGCGGGCTGGGACAGTAACCTACCCCGTAACATATTTTTTCTTTTTCACGGCTAAAATACATCTTTCCTGCACTAATCTCATGTATCCACGTATGCACGGGCGTGGAAGGCTGTCGTGGGAATTGAACTCGGGCTCTCTCGTTTGTGAGCCGAGTGTGCTAACCACTGCACCACGAAGCCCCCTGCTGGGTTGGGGGGGGGGGCGGTTAGTTTGCATATGTGGACATTTTTTGTGGTGTGTAGTGGGCTTGTGTAATAGTGGTTTAGGTCTGGTAATTCCTTGTATTTTACAGAAACCACTACATGCCGGAGATGACCCGAGGCCCCCCCCGCCCCACCTTCCTGGCCTGCCCGCCCCTGGCATAAATTGGTAATAAATGCCTGCTGTTAATGGATATTCCAGTCCATAGCTATGTGGGGTGTGTTGTTATAAATACCCTTGACTTGCATCCCTGTACTGTAAGATTCAAAACAATTCTAACCTAACCTTGGGAGTAGGAGTTAGGTAGCATATTAGCTTTGCATACCAATTTTGAGACACTGACTGTTCATTTCTGATAAATATATGATGCCTGCTATTATTTATAAGGTTATAGTTTCCAGAAACCCCTAAATGACCGACTCTTCCATGCCTGAGATGACCCGCCCTGCCCTGCGTCATGACCTCCCGGCATACATTGGTAAGAAATGCATACCACTGTTGATGGTTACACAAGCCCATAGCTGTGTGAGGGGTGATTTTTTCTCATTTTCTTGCTTAGAGGACCATTACGAAACATGATCCCTCGCTGCTACCGCATTGTCAATAAAAAAAGAAAACTAACCTAATCTAACCCCGTCTGAGAATTTACTCTGAAAATTTCTCGTATTCCATTTGTACCTTGATTCCTTGGTACTACTTATTTCTGCTTTGGTCAGTATATGATGCTCTTTATTATGGGGATGCTGCTATTTTACAGAAACCGTGCGCTGAATGGGTGACTTTTCAATGCTGGAGGTCCACTCCTGACCCCGCCCTGCCCGCCTCGCATGTCACGACCTGCCCCTGCGTCAGTTGGTAAGTAATGCATAGTACTGTTAATGGTTATCCAGCACACAGCTAGGTGGGCATTATTGTTGTCATATATATTACCCATGAGCTGGTTCTGTTTAAAGCAAGAATTATTACCTCATAAAACCTAACGTGTGCCGCTGATGCAATACATTGTCCGAGGTGTGATCGGATCGCTAGGAAGTTTAGTGTTATTTAATTCTAACCTAACCTAATGAACAAGACCTAACATGACACCTGACTGACCTGTGTCTCTGCCAGAATACAATGGCTGTTATAAAACTTTTCACATTTTTTTCAGAAGTTTTCAATATTCTGTAAGCTGTTAGTTAGTATTAATGAAATGCCAGAATTTTCTCTTCACAACACTCCCACACGACAAACCGCGTGTAACGAAACACACGAGAAATTAATCCAGACAAGGAAAGGTTTGCCGGCGCCGGGGATCGAACCCGCGACCAGCGTAACGGAAGAGCTACTCCTTTACCAGTCGGCCAAAGAGGTACCCCCCTGGCTAAGTGGGTTATGCGAGGCTCGCCCATCAGGCAAGTCGTGTCACTACATTAAGATACTAACATAATGTATTAAACCTCCTGTGAAACGTCGCTAATATGTATATTGTATACCCTTACCACCGTCAGGGTAAGTGTCAGGGAGGGATTTTTAAGTGTCTTCCACCAAATTGTCTGAGGTGGTGGGCACTTTTTTCCTTATATATATGATGAGTGTATTTACTCATGAGAATATTGTTTACATGAGTTAGTTTACTTTTTACAACTCTTAAGCTGAATTACAATTATTAGATTTAAAACCTCAATTCCACCAACAGTTATAAATACTGTTAATCTTATAGCTCAGTTCAAATTACAGCTACTCTTCCTCGCACTCGGTCTCCTCACTTTGCGCGGTGCCAGCCACACGAGCAGCCTCCGCCCGGGCCTCCACCACCTGTGGTGTCGCGACAGGCGGCCTCGTGAGCACAACACATGGCCCTCAGGGCGTCGACACTGCCGATTGAGTCACACGCCTGGTACACTTGTTGCCTCAGTGTCACGTCAGCAGCAGTATGGGGCGGAGGCCGATGCACAACTGCAGTACTGCTGGAGGATGACGAATCCGATGCCCTCTCGGCTCCAGTCGGTGATGGCAGCGGTGGGGCGGGTTTTATCGTAATACGTCAGACCGTCCTTGGCCAGCTGGCATATAGTGTCCTGGGCTTGGCGGAATTTCTACTGAAGCTGGTCGTCCCAGTACACGTGTCTTCCGGTTGGTTTCTTCAGTAACTCCCGGAAGGCGTTCATGATCGGCGCGGTGGCGAGGAAGGGGGCGAGCTGGTTTATGAAGCCATACCACGATCTGATGTCCGTGATGGATGGCTTGCCCGGCATGTGGAAGCCCCTGACGTGGGCGTACGGGCGTGATCTTAAGTGTCTTCCTTTGTGAGAAAATAAGGATATATATTTTTCATGGCGGGCTTGGGGCAGATACTTAGCCCGTAACATAGTTTTCGTTTTCACGGCTAAAATAGATCTTTCCTGCACTAGTCTCATGTACCCACGTGTGCACGGGCGTGGAAGGCTAATGGGAGTAGGTGGAATTCGTAATTAGGTCATGTTCGATGTCGAAGAATGGGTAAATGGGGTCAGTAAATTGCGTGGTGATAATTAAAGGGGGCAGGGGCTAACGGTAATGGAGGGGGGGCTAATGGGTGTAGGTGAAACTCGAAAATGGATCATGTGAGGTGTCAAATACTGGAATAATGGGGTCAGTAAATTGCGTGGTGATAATTAAAGGGCGGGGTTAATGGTAATTGGGGGGCTAATGTGAGTAGGTTAAACTCGAAAATAGGTCATGTGAGGTGTCAAATACTGGGTAAATGGGGTCAGTAAATTGCATGGTGATAATCAGAGGGGCGGGGTGAATGGTAATGGGGGTGCCATTGGGTGTAGATGGAATTCGTAATTTGGTCATGTTCGGTGTCGAATAATGGGTAAATGGGGTCAGTAAATTGCGTGGTGATAATTAAAGGGGCGGGGTTAATGGTAATGGGGGGCTCATTGGAGTAGGTGGAATTCGTAATTTGGTCATGTTCGGTGTCGAATAATGGGTAAATGGGGTCAGTAAATTGCGTGGTGATAATTAAAGGGGTGGGGCTAATGTTAATGGAGGGGGCTAAAGTGAGTAGGTGAAACTCGAAAATGGGTCATGTGAGGTGTCAAATACTGGGTTAATGGGGTCAGTAAATTGCATGGTGATAATCAGAGGGCAGGGGTTGATAGTAATGGAGGGGGCCATTGGGAGTAGGTGGAATTCGCAATTTGGTCATGTTCGGTGTCGAATAATGGGTAGATGGGGACAGTAAATTGAGTGGTGATAATTAAAGGGGCGGGGTTAATGGTAATGGGGGCTAATGGGGTATGTGGAATTCATAATTACGTCATGTTCGGTGTCGAGTAATGAGTAAATGGGGTCAGTAAATTGCGTGGTGATAATTAAAGGTGCGAGGATTTATGGTAATGGAGGGGCCCAATGGGTGCAAGTGAAACTCGAAAATAGGTCATGTTCGGTGTCGAATGATGGGTAAATGGGGTCAGTAAATTGCGTGGTGATAATTAAAAAAGGCGGGGGTTAATGGTAATGGGGGGGGGGCCATTGGGAGTAGGTGGAAATCGTAATTAGGTCATGTTCGGTGGCGAATAAGGGGTAAATAGGGTCAGTAAATTGCGTGCTGATAATTAAAAGGGGCGGGGGTTAACGGTAATGGGGGGGGGCTAATGGGAGTAGGTGTAATTCGTAATTACCACGGCCTGATCATGTGCTAGACTCATGATATGTATTCACCAAGGCCTGATCATGTACTAGACTCGTGATATGGATTCACCATGGCCCGATCATGTGCTAGACTCGTGGTATGAGTTCACCATGGCCTGATCATGTGCTGGACTCTTTTATTCTGTTGTATTCTGTTGTATTCTCTTTTATTCTGTTGTATTCTGTTGTATTCTCTTTTATTCTGTTGTATTCTCTTTTATTCTGTTGTATTCTGTTGTATTCTCTTTTATTCTGTTGTATTCTGTTGTATTATCTTTTATTCTGTTGTATTCTGTTGTATTCTCTTTTATTCTGTTGTATTCTGTTGTATTCTCTTTTATTCTGTTGTATTCTCTTTTATTCTGTTGTATTCTGTTGTATTCTCTTTTATTCTGTTGTATTCTGTTGTATTCTGTTGTATTCTCTTTTATTCTGTTGTATTCTGTTGTATTATCTTTTATTCTGTTGTATTCTGTTTTCTATTTGTATTCTGTTGTATTCTCTTTTATTCTGTTGTATTCTGTTGTATTCTCTTTTATTCTGTTGTATTCTGTTGTATTCTCTTTTATTCTATTGTATTCTGTTGTATTCTCTTTTATTCTGTTGTATTCTGTTGTATTATCTTTTATTCTGTTGTATTCTGTTGTATTCTCTTTTATTCTGTTGTATTCTGTTGTATTCTCTTTTATTCTGTTGTATTCTGTTGTATTCTCTTTTATTCTGTTGTATTCTGTTGTATTCTCTTTTATTCTGTTGTATTCTGTTGTATTCTCTTTTATTCTGTTGTATTCTGTTGTATTCTCTTTTATTCTCTTTTATTCTGTTGTATTCTGTTGTATTCTCTTTTATTCTGTTGTATTCTGTTGTATTCTCTTTTATTCTCTTTTATTCTGTTGTATTCTTTTTGTATTCTCTTTTATTCTGTTGTATTCTGTTGTATTCTCTTTTATTCTGTTGTATTCTGTTGTATTCTCTTTTATTCTGTTGTATTCTGTTGTATTCTCTTTTATTCTGTTGTATTCTGTTGTATTCTCTTTTATTCTGTTGTATTCTCTTTTATTCTGTTGTATTCTGTTGTATTCTCTTTTATTCTGTTGTATTCTGTTGTATTCTGTTGTATTCTCTTTTATTCTGTTGTATTCTCTTTTATTCTGTTGTATTCTGTTGTATTCTCTTTTATTCTGTTGTATTCTCTTTTATTCTGTTGTATTCTCTTTTATTCTGTTGTATTCTCTTTTATTCTGTTGTATTCTCTTTTATTCTGTTGTATTCTGTTGTATTCTCTTTTATTCTGTTGTATTCTGTTGTATTCTCTTTTATTCTGTTGTATTCTGTTGTATTCTCTTTTATTCTGTTGTATTCTGTTGTATTCTCTTTTATTCTGTTGTATTCTGTTGTATTCTGTTGTATTCTCTTTTATTCTGTTGTATTCTCTTTTATTCTGTTGTATTCTGTTGTATTCTCTTTTATTCTGTTGTATTCTCTTTTATTCTGTTGTATTCTCTTTTATTCTGTTGTATTCTGTTGTATTCTCTTTTATTCTGTTGTATTCTGTTGTATTCTCTTTTATTCTGTTGTATTCTGTTGTATTCTCTTTTATTCTGTTGTATTCTGTTGTATTCTCTTTTATTCTGTTGTATTCTGTTGTATTCTCTTTTATTCTGTTGTATTCTGTTGTATTCTGTTGTATTCTCTTTTATTCTGTTGTATTCTGTTGTATTCTCTTTTATTCTGTTGTATTCTGTTGTATTCTCTTTTATTCTGTTGTATTCTCTTTTATTCTGTTGTATTCTGTTGTATTCTCTTTTATTCTGTTGTATTCTGTTGTATTCTCTTTTATTCTGTTGTATTCTGTTGTATTCTCTTTTATTCTCTTTTATTCTGTTGTATTCTGTTGTATTCTGTTGTATTCTCTTTTATTCTGTTGTATTCTGTTGTATTCTCTTTTATTCTGTTGTATTCTGTTGTATTCTGTTGTATTCTCTTTTATTCTGTTGTATTCTGTTGTATTCTCTTTTATTCTGTTGTATTCTCTTTTATTCTGTTGTATTCTGTTGTATTCTCTTTTATTCTGTTGTATTCTCTTTTATTCTGTTGTATTCTCTTTTATTCTGTTGTATTCTCTTTTATTCTGTTGTATTCTGTTGTATTCTCTTTTATTCTGTTGTATTCTGTTGTATTCTCTTTTATTCTGTTGTATTCTGTTGTATTATCTTTTATTCTGTTGTATTCTGTTGTATTCTCTTTTATTCTGTTGTATTCTGTTGTATTCTCTTTTATTCTGTTGTATTCTCTTTTATTCTGTTGTATTCTCTTTTATTCTGTTGTATTCTGTTGTATTCTGTTGTATTCTGTTGTATTCTGTTGTATTCTCTTTTATTCTGTTGTATTCTGTTGTATTCTCTTTTATTCTGTTGTATTCTGTTGTATTCTCTTTTATTCTGTTGTATTCTGTTGTATTCTCTTTTATTCTGTTGTATTATGTTGTATTCTCTTTTATTCTGTTGTATTTTGTTGTATTCTCTTTTATTCTGTTGTATTCTGTTATATTCTGTTGTATTATCTTTTTTTCTTTTGTATTCTGTTGTATTCTCTTTTATTCTGTTGTATTCTCTTTTATTCTGTTGTATTCTGTTGTATTCTCTTTTATTCTGTTGTATTCTCTTTTATTCTGTTGTATTCTGTTGTATTCTGTTGTATTCTCTTTTATTCTGTTGTATTCTGTTGTATTCTCTTTTATTCTGTTGTATTCTGTTGTATTCTCTTTTATTCTGTTGTATTCTGTTGTATTCTCTTTTATTCTGTTGTATTCTTTTGTATTCTCTTTTATTCTGTTGTATTCTGTTGTATTATCTTTTATTCTGTTGTATTCTCTTTTATTCTGTTGTATTCTCTTTTATTCTGTTGTATTCTGTTGTATTCTCTTTTATTCTGTTGTATTCTGTTGTATTCTCTTTTATTCTGTTGTATTCTGTTGTATTATCTTTTATTCTGTTGTATTCTCTTTTATTCTGTTGTATTATCTTTTATTCTGTTGTATTCTCTTTTATTCTGTTGTATTCTGTTGTATTCTCTTTTATTCTGTTGTATTCTGTTGTATTATCTTTTATTCTGTTGTATTCTGTTGTATTCTCTTTTATTCTGTTGTATTCTGTTGTATTCTCTTTTATTCTGTTGTATTCTGTTGTATTATCTTTTATTCTGTTGTATTCTGTTGTATTCTCTTTTATTCTGTTGTATTCTGTTGTATTCTCTTTTATTCTGTTGTATTCTCTTTTATTCTGTTGTATTCTGTTGTATTCTCTTTTATTCTGTTGTATTCTGTTGTATTCTCTTTTATTCTGTTGTATTCTGTTGTATTCTCTTTTATTCTGTTGTATTCTGTTGTATTCTCTTTTATTCTGTTGTATTCTGTTGTATTCTCTTTTATTCTGTTGTATTCTGTTGTATTATCTTTTATTCTGTTGTATTCTGTTGTATTCTCTTTTATTCTGTTGTATTCTCTTGTATTCTGTTGTATTCTGTTGTATTCTCTTTTATTCTGTTGTATTCTGTTGTATTCTCTTTTATTCTGTTGTATTCTGTTGTATTCTCTTTTATTCTGTTGTATTCTGTTGTATTCTCTTTTATTCTGTTGTATTCTGTTGTATTCTCTTTTATTCTGTTGTATTCTGTTGTATTCTCTGTTATTCTGTTGTATTCTCTTTTATTCTGTTGTATTCTGTTGTATTCTCTTTTATTCTGTTGTATTCTCTTTTATTCTGTTGTATTCTGTTGTATTATCTTTTATTCTGTTGTATTCTCTTTTATTCTGTTGTATTCTCTTTTATTCTGTTGTATTCTGTTGTATTCTCTTTTATTCTGTTGTATTCTGTTGTATTATCTTTTATTCTGTTGTATTCTGTTGTATTCTCTTTTATTCTGTTGTATTCTGTTGTATTCTTTCTCTTTTATTCTGTTGTATTCTCTTTTATTCTGTTGTATTCTGTTGTATTCTCTTTTATTCTGTTGTATTCTGTTGTATTCTCTTTTATTCTGTTGTATTCTGTTGTATTCTCTTTTATTCTGTTGTATTCTGTTGTATTCTCTTTTATTCTGTTGTATTCTGTTGTATTATCTTTTATTCTGTTGTATTCTGTTGTATTCTCTTTTATTCTGTTGTATTCTGTTGTATTATCTTTTATTCTGTTGTATTCTGTTGTATTCTCTTTTATTCTGTTGTATTCTGTTGTATTCTCTTTTATTCTGTTGTATTCTCTTTTATTCTGTTGTATTCTGTTGTATTCTCTTTTATTCTGTTGTATTCTGTTGTATTCTCTTTTATTCTGTTGTATTCTCTTTTATTCTGTTGTATTCTGTTGTATTCTCTTTTATTCTGTTGTATTCTCTTTTATTCTGTTGTATTCTGTTGTATTCTCTTTTATTCTGTTGTATTCTGTTGTATTCTCTTTTATTCTGTTGTATTCTCTTTTATTCTGTTGTATTCTGTTGTATTCTCTTTTATTCTGTTGTATTCTGTTGTATTATCTTTTATTCTGTTGTATTCTGTTGTATTATCTTTTATTCTGTTGTATTCTCTTTTATTCTGTTGTATTCTCTTTTATTCTGTTGTATTCTCTTTTATTCTGTTGTATTCTGTTGTATTATCTTTTATTCTGTTGTATTCTGTTGTATTATCTTTTATTCTGTTGTATTCTCTTTTATTCTGTTGTATTATCTTTTATTCTGTTGTATTCTCTTTTATTCTGTTGTATTCTGTTGTATTCTCTTTTATTCTGTTGTATTCTGTTGTATTCTCTTTTATTCTGTTGTATTCTGTTGTATTCTCTTTTATTCTGTTGTATTCTGTTGTATTCTCTTTTATTCTGTTGTATTCTGTTGTATTCTCTTTTATTCTGTTGTATTCTGTTGTATTCTCTTTTATTCTGTTGTATTCTCTTTTATTCTGTTGTATTCTGTTGTATTCTCTTTTATTCTGTTGTATTCTCTTTTATTCTGTTGTATTCTCTTTTATTCTGTTGTATTCTGTTGTATTCTCTTTTATTCTGTTGTATTCTCTTTTATTCTGTTGTATTCTGTTGTATTCTCTTTTATTCTGTTGTATTCTGTTGTATTCTCTTTTATTCTGTTGTATTCTGTTGTATTCTGTTGTATTATCTTTTATTCTGTTGTATTCTGTTGTATTCTCTTTTATTCTGTTGTATTCTGTTGTATTATCTTTTATTCTGTTGTATTCTGTTGTATTCTGTTGTATTATCTTTTATTCTGTTGTATTCTCTTTTATTCTGTTGTATTCTGTTGTATTATCTTTTATTCTGTTGTATTCTGTTGTATTCTCTTTTATTCTGTTGTATTCTCTTTTATTCTGTTGTATTCTGTTGTATTCTCTTTTATTCTGTTGTATTCTGTTGTATTCTCTTTTATTCTGTTGTATTCTGTTGTATTATCTTTTTTTCTGTTGTATTCTCTTTTATTCTGTTGTATTCTGTTGTATTATCTTTTATTCTGTTGTATTCTCTTTTATTCTGTTGTATTCTGTTGTATTCTCTTTGTTTTTCTGTTGTTTTCTTATGTTTTCTGTTGTTTTTCTTTTGCTTTCTGTTGTTTTCTGTTGTTTTCTTTTGTTTTATGTTGTTTTTCTGTTATTTTCTGTTGTTTTTCTGTTGTTTTCGGTTGTTTTCTTTTGTTTTGTGTTGTTTTTCTTTTGCTTTCTGTTGTTTTTCTGTTGTTTTCCGTTATTTTTCTGTTGTTTTTCTGTTGTTTTCTAATCTTTTCTGTTGTTTTCCGTTATTTTTCTGTTGTTTTTCTGTTGTTTTCCGTTATTTTTCTGTTGTTTTTCTGTTGTTTTCTAATGTTTTCTGTTGTTTTTCTGTTGTTTTCTGTTCTTTTCTTTTGTTTTTCTGTTGTTTCCTGTTGTTTTTCTTTTGTTTCCTGTTGTTTTTCTGTTGTTTCCTGTTGTTTCTTGTTGTTTTTCTGTTGTTTCCCGTTGTTTTCTGTTGTTTTTTCTGTTGTTCTCTGTTGTTTCCTGTTGTTTTCTGTTCTATTCTGTTGTATTCTGTTGTATTTTAATGTATTCTGTTCTATTCCGTTGTTTTTCTGTTGTTTCCTGTTGTTTCTTGTTGTTTTTCTGTTGTTTCCCGTTTTTTCTGTTGTTTTCTGTTGTTTCCTGCTGTTTTCTGTTCTATTCTGTTGTATTCTGTTGTATTTTAATGTATTATGTTCTATTCCGTTGTTTTTTGTTGTATTCTGTTGTATTCTGTTGTATTTTAATGTATTATGTTCTATTCCGTTGTTTTTTGTTGTATTCTGTTGTATTCTGTTGTATTTTAATGTATTATGTTCTATTCCGTTGTTTTTTGTTGTATTCTGTTGTATTTTAATGTATTCTGTTGTCTATTCTGTTGTATTCCAGTGGTGTATCAGAATTGGTGTACGTTTAGAAATAAGGGACGTTTATGCATTTTTTTCATTGACTTGGAAAAAACACAAACGTTTGCTTAATTATGGACGAACGGCTTCGAGTTGCCTCGTGCAATATCAGGTAATGTGGCCTAAATACTGACCACTGGGGGGCGTGGACTATTACAACATAATTTAGAGGTGTGCCGGCAGGTGTGTGAGGTGCCAGGTCAGGTGTGCCAGCGTTAGTTACCCCGTTAGGAGCGATTCTAACACCCGCGTCATCGGGGGCCGCCGGACCTGAGCCCAGCCCCGTACAGACAGTTTTTCTTACGTTGTGTCACTAATTGTCGTTTGCAAGAGTCGCCACAACGCCCCACGCATTCACTGTCGATGGGGAAAGGCTTTCCTACACTGGCGTTAGCGTAGATGATGTAATATTGCAGAAAACAAGCTCAAATGTTCTCGGCGGGCGGAGCGGGGCGGGGCGGGGCAGTTTGACATTCACCTCGTAACAAAATTTTCGTCTTCACGGCTAAAATACATCTTTCCTGCACTGGTCTCATATATCCACGTGTGCACGGGCGTGGAAGGCTGACGTGGGTGTACGGGCGTGATCTTAAGTGTCTTCCTTTTTGAGAAAATAAGGATATATATTTTTCGTGGCGGGCTGGGACAGTAACCTACCCCGTAACATATTTTTTTCTTTTGCACGGCTAAAATACATCTTTCCTGCACTAATCTCATGTATCCACGTATGCACGGGCGTGGAAGGCTGTCGTGGGAATTGAACTCGGGCTCTCTCGTTTGTGAGCCGAGTGTGCTAACCACTGCACCACGAAGCCCCCTGCTGGGTTGGGAGGGGGGGGGGGCGGTTAGTTTGCATATGTGGACATTTTTTGTGGTGTGTAGTGGGCTTGTGTAATAGTGGTTTAGGTCTGGTAATTCCTTGTATTTTACAGAAACCACTACATGCCGGAGATGACCCGACCCGCCCCCCCCCCACCTTCCTGACCTGCCTGCCCCCTGGCATAAATTGGTAAGAAATGCCTGCTGTTAATGGATATTCCAGTCCATAGCTATGTGGGGTGTGTTGTTATAAATACCCTTGACTTGCATCCCTGTACTGTAAGATTCAAAACAATTCTAACCTAACCTTGGGAGTAGGAGTTAGGTAGCATATTAGCTTTGCATACCAATTTTGAGACACTGACTGTTCATTTCTGATAAATATATGATGCCTGCTATTATTTATAAGGTTATAGTTTCCAGAAACCCCTAAATGACCGACTCTTCCATGCCTGAGATGACCCGCCCTGCCCTGCGTCATGACCTCCCGGCATACATTGGTAAGAAATGCATACCACTGTTGATGGTTACACAAGCCCATAGCTGTGTGAGGGGTGATTTTTTCTCATTTTTCTTGCTTAGAGGGACCATTACGAAACATGATCCCTCGCTGCTACCGCCGGGTCAATAAAAAAAAAAAACTAACCTAATCTAACCCCGTCTGAGAATTTACTCTGAAAATTTCTCGTATTCCATTTGTACCTTGATTCCTTGGTACTACTTATTTCTGCTTTGGTCAGTATATGATGCTCTTTATTATGGGGATGCTGCTATTTTACAGAAACCGTGCGCTGAATGGGTGACTTTTCAATGCTGGAGGTCCACTCCCTGACACACCGCCCTGCCCGCCTCGCATGTCACGACCTGCCCCTGCGTCAGTTGGTAAGTAATGCATAGTACTGTTAATGGTTATCCAGCACACAGCTAGGTGGGCATTATTGTTGTCATATATATTACCCATGAGCTGGTTCTGTTTAAAGCAAGAATTATTACCTCATAAAACCTAACGTGTGCCGCTGATGCAATACATTGTCCGAGGTGTGATCGGATCGCTAGGAAGTTTAGTGTTAATTAATTCTAACCTAACCTAATGAACAAGACCTAACATGACACCTGACTGACCTGTGTCTCTGCCAGAATACAATGGCTGTTATAAAACTTTTCGTTTTTTTTTTCAGAAGTTTTCAATATTCTGTAAGCTGTTAGTTAGTATTAATGAAATGCCAGAATTTTCTCTTCACAACACTCCCACCCGACAAACCGCGTGTAACGAAACACACGAAATTAATCCAGACAAGGAAAGGTTTGCCGGCGCCGGGGATCGAACCCGCGACCAGCGTAACGAGAGCTACTCCTTTACCAGTCGGCCAAAGAGGTACCCCCTGGCTAAGTGGGTTATGCGAGGCTCGCCCATCAGGCAAGTCGTGTCACTACATTAAGATACTAACATAATGTATTAAACCTCCTGTGAAACGTCGCTAATATGTATATTGTATACCCTTACCACCGTCAGGGTAAGTGTCAGGGAGGGATTTTTAAGTGTCTTCCACCAAATTGTCTGAGGTGGTGGGCACTGTGTTCCTTATATATATGATGAGTGTATTTACTCATGAGAATATTGTTTACATGAGTTAGTTTACTTTTTCAACTCTTAAGCTGAATTACAATTATTAGATTTAAAACCTCAATTCCACCAACAGTTATAAATACTGTTAATCTTATAGCTCAGTTCAAATTACAGCTACTCTTCCTCGCACTCGGTCTCCTCACTTTGCGCGGTGCCAGCCTCTGAGCAGCCTCCCGCCCGGGCCTCCACCACCTGTGGTGTCGCGCCGGGCGGCCTCGTGAGCACAACACATGGCCCTCAGGGCGTCGACACTGCCGATTGAGTCACACGCCTGGTACACTTGTTGCCTCAGTGTCACGTCAGCAGCAGTATGGGGCGGAGGCCGATGCACAACTGCAGTACTGCTGGAGGATGACGAATCCGATGCCCTCTCGGCTCCAGTCGGTGATGGCAGCGGTGGGGCGGGTTTTATCGTAATACGTCAGACCGTCCTTGGCCAGCTGGCATATAGTGTCCTGGGCTTGGCGGAATTTCTACTGAAGCTGGTCGTCCCAGTACACGTGTCTTCCGGTTGGTTTCTTCAGTAACTCCCGGAAGGCGTTCATGATCGGCGCGGTGGCGAGGAAGGGCGAGCTGGTTTATGAAGCCATACCACGATCTGATGTCCGTGATGGATGGCTTGCCCGGCATGTGGAAGCCCCTGACGTGGGCGTACGGGCGTGATCTTAAGTGTCTTCCTTTGTGAGAAAATAAGGATATATATTTTTCATGGCGGGCTTGGGGCAGATACTTAGCCCGTAACATAGTTTTCGTTTTCACGGCTAAAATAGATCTTTCCTGCACTAGTCTCATGTACCCACGTGTGCACGGGCGTGGAAGGCTAATGGGAGTAGGTGGAATTCGTAATTAGGTCATGTTCGATGTCGAAGAATGGGTAAATGGGGTCAGTAAATTGCGTGGTGATAATTAAAGGGGGCGGCGGCGAACGGGACAGGCGGGGGGGCAAAGGGGTGTAGGTGAAACTCGAAAATGGATCATGTGAGGTGTCAAATACTGGAATAATGGGGTCAGTAAATTGCGTGGTGATAATTAAAGGGGCGGGGTTAATGGTAATTGGGGGGCTAATGTGAGTAGGAGAAACTCGAAAATAGGTCATGTGAGGTGTCAAATACTGGGTAAATGGGGTCAGTAAATTGCGTGGTGATAATCAGAGGGGGCTGGGGTGAATGGTAATGGGGGTGCCATTGGGTGTAGCTGGAATTCGTAATGTGGTCATGTTCGGTGTCGAATAATGGGTAAATGGGGTCAGTAAATTGCGTGCTGATAATTAAAGGGGCGGGGTTAATGGTAATGGGGGGCTCATTGGGAGTAGGTGGAATTCGTAATTTGGTCATGTTCGGTGTCGAATAATGGGTAAATGGGGTCAGTAAATTGCGTGGTGATAATTAAAGGGGTGGGGCTAATGTTAATGGAGGGGGCTAATGGTGTACGTGAAACTCGAAAATTGGTCATGTGAGGTGTCAAATACTGGGTTAATGGGGTCAGTAAATTGCTTGGTGATAATCAGAGGGGGCCGGGGTTTATAGTACTGTCTGGGGCTACTGGGAGTAGGTGGAATTCGCAATTTGGTCATGTTCGGTGTCGAATAATGGGTAGATGGGGACAGTAAATTGCGTGGTGATAATTAAAGGGGGCGGGAGTTAATGGTAATGGGGGGGCTAAAGGGAGTATGTGGAATTCATAATTACGTCATGTTCGGTGTCGAGTAATGGGTAAATGGGGTCAGTAAATTGCGTGGTGATAATTAAAGGGGGCGGGGATTTATGGTAATGGAGGGGGGCCCAATGGGTGCAAGTGAAACTCGAAAATAGGTCATGTTCGGTGTCGAATGATGGGTAAATGGGGTCAGTAAATTGCGTGGTGATAATTAAAAAAGTCGGGGGTTAATGGTAATGGGGGGGGGGGGCCATTGGGAGTAGGTGGAAATCGTAATTAGGTCATGTTCGGTGGCGAATAAGGGGTAAATAGGGTCAGTAAATTGCGTGCTGATAATTAAAAGGGGCGGGGGTTAACGGTAATGGGGGGGGGCTAATGGGAGTAGGTGTAATTCGTAATTACCACGGCCTGATCATGTGCTAGACTCATGATATGTATTCACCAAGGCCTGATCATGTACTAGACTCGTGATATGGATTCACCATGGCCCGATCATGTGCTAGACTCGTGGTATGAGTTCACCATGGCCTGATCATGTGCTGGACTCTTTTATTCTGTTGTATTCTGTTGTATTCTCTTTTATTCTGTTGTATTCTGTTGTATTCTCTTTTATTCTGTTGTATTCTCTTTTATTCTGTTGTATTCTCTTTTATTCTGTTGTATTCTGTTGTATTATCTTTTATTCTGTTGTATTCTGTTGTATTCTCTTTTATTCTGTTGTATTCTGTTGTATTATCTTTTATTCTGTTGTATTCTCTTTTATTCTGTTGTATTCTGTTGTATTCTCTTTTATTCTGTTGTATTCTGTTGTATTATCTTTTATTCTGTTGTATTCTGTTGTATTCTGTTGTATTCTCTTTTATTCTGTTGTATTCTGTTGTATTCTCTTTTATTCTGTTGTATTCTGTTGTATTCTCTTTTCTGTTGTATTCTGTTGTATTCTCTTTTATTCTGTTGTATTCTATTGTGTTCTGTTGTATTCTCTTTTATTCTGTTGTATTCTGTTGTATTATCTTTTATTCTGTTGTATTCTCTTTTATTCTGTTGTATTCTCTTTTATTCTGTTGTATTCTCTTTTATTCTGTTGTATTCTGTTGTATTCTCTTTTATTCTGTTGTATTCTGTTGTATTATCTTTTATTCTGTTGTATTCTGTTGTATTCTCTTTTATTCTGTTGTATTCTGTTGTATTCTCTTTTATTCTGTTGTATTATCTTTTATTCTGTTGTATTATCTTTTATTCTGTTGTATTCTGTTGTATTCTCTTTTATTCTGTTGTATTCTGTTGTATTCTCTTTTATTCTGTTGTATTCTGTTGTATTCTGTTGTATTCTCTTTTATTCTGTTGTATTCTGTTGTATTCTCTTTTATTCTGTTGTATTCTGTTGTATTCTCTTTTATTCTGTTGTATTCTGTTGTATTCTCTTTTATTCTGTTGTATTCTGTTGTATTCTCTTTTATTCTGTTGTATTCTCTTTTATTCTGTTGTATTCTGTTGTATTCTCTTTTATTCTGTTGTATTCTGTTGTATTATCTTTTATTCTGTTGTATTCTGTTGTATTCTCTTTTATTCTGTTGTATTCTCTTTTATTCTGTTGTATTCTGTTGTATTCTCTTTTATTCTGTTGTATTCTGTTGTATTCTCTTTTATTCTGTTGTATTCTGTTGTATTATCTTTTATTCTGTTGTATTCTGTTCTATTCTGTTGTATTCTCTTTTATTCTGTTGTATTCTGTTGTATTCTCTTTTATTCTGTTGTATTCTCTTTTATTCTGTTGTATTCTGTTGTATTCTCTTTTATTCTGTTGTATTCTGTTGTATTCTCTTTTATTCTGTTGTATTCTGTTGTATTCTCTTTTATTCTGTTGTATTCTCTTTTATTCTGTTGTATTCTGTTGTATTCTCTTTTATTCTGTTGTATTCTGTTGTATTATCTTTTATTCTGTTGTATTCTGTTGTATTATCTTTTATTCTGTTGTATTCTCTTTTATTCTGTTGTATTCTGTTGTATTCTCTTTTATTCTGTTGTATTCTCTTTTATTCTGTTGTATTCTGTTGTATTCTCTTTTATTCTGTTGTATTCTGTTGTATTCTCTTTTATTCTGTTGTATTCTCTTTTATTCTGTTGTATTCTGTTGTATTCTCTTTTATTCTGTTGTATTCTGTTGTATTCTCTTTTATTCTGTTGTATTCTCTTTTATTCTGTTGTATTCTGTTGTATTCTCTTTTATTCTGTTGTATTCTCTTTTATTCTGTTGTATTCTGTTGTATTCTCTTTTATTCTGTTGTATTCTGTTGTATTCTCTTTTATTCTGTTGTATTCTGTTGTATTCTCTTTTATTCTGTTGTATTCTGTTGTATTCTCTTTTATTCTGTTGTATTCTGTTGTATTCTCTTTTATTCTGTTGTATTCTGTTGTATTCTCTTTTATTCTGTTGTATTCTCTTTTATTCTGTTGTATTCTCTTTTATTCTGTTGTATTCTGTTGTATTCTCTTTTATTCTGTTGTATTCTGTTGTATTATCTTTTATTCTGTTGTATTCTGTTGTATTCTCTTTTATTCTGTTGTATTCTCTTTTATTCTGTTGTATTATCTTTTATTCTGTTGTATTCTCTTTTATTCTGTTGTATTCTGTTGTATTCTCTTTTATTCTGTTGTATTCTGTTGTATTCTCTTTTATTCTGTTGTATTCTGTTGTATTCTCTTTTATTCTGTTGTATTCTGTTGTATTCTCTTTTATTCTGTTGTATTCTGTTGTATTCTCTTTTATTCTGTTGTATTCTGTTGTATTCTCTTTTATTCTGTTGTATTCTCTTTTATTCTGTTGTATTCTGTTGTATTCTCTTTTATTCTGTTGTATTCTCTTTTATTCTGTTGTATTCTGTTGTATTCTCTTTTATTCTGTTGTATTCTCTTTTATTCTGTTGTATTCTGTTGTATTCTCTTTTATTCTGTTGTATTCTGTTGTATTCTCTTTTATTCTGTTGTATTCTCTTTTATTCTGTTGTATTCTCTTTTATTCTGTTGTATTCTGTTGTATTCTCTTTTATTCTGTTGTATTCTGTTGTATTCTCTTTTATTCTGTTGTATTCTGTTGTATTCTGTTGTATTCTCTTTTATTCTGTTGTATTCTGTTGTATTCTTTTATTCTGTTGTATTCTGTTGTATTCTCTTTTATTCTGTTGTATTCTGTTGTATTCTCTTTTATTCTGTTGTATTCTGTTGTATTCTGTTGTATTATCTTTTATTCTGTTGTATTCTGTTGTATTATCTTTTATTCTGTTGTATTCTGTTGTATTCTCTTTTATTCTGTTGTATTCTGTTGTATTCTCTTTTATTCTGTTGTATTCTCTTTTATTCTGTTGTATTCTGTTGTATTCTGTTGTATTCTCTTTTATTCTGTTGTATTCTGTTGTATTATCTTTTTTTCTGTTGTATTCTCTTTTATTCTGTTGTATTCTGTTGTATTATCTTTTATTCTGTTGTATTCTCTTTTATTCTGTTGTATTCTGTTGTATTCTCTTTTATTCTGTTGTATTCTGTTGTATTCTCTTTTATTCTGTTGTATTCTGTTGTATTCTCTTTTATTCTGTTGTATTCTGTTGTATTCTCTTTTATTCTGTTGTATTCTGTTGTATTCTGTTGTTTTCTTTTGTATTTTCTTTTATTCTGTTGTATTCTGTTTTTTTCTCTTTTTTTCTGTTGTTTTCTGTTGTTTTTTCTTTTATTCTGTTGTTTTGTGTTGTTTTCTCTTTTGTTTTTCTGTTGTTTTCTTTATTCTGTTGTTTTTCTGTTGTTTTCTTTTTTTTCTGTTGTTTTTCTGTTGTTTTCTCTTTGTTTTCTGTTGTTTTCTGTTATTTTTTCTGTTGTTTTTCTGTTGTTTTCGTTATTTTTCTGTTGTTTTCTGTTCTTTTCTTTTGTTTTTCTGTTGTTTTTCTTTTGTTTCCTGTTGTTTTTCTGTTGTTTCCTGTTGTTTCTTGTTGTTTTTCTGTTGTTTCCCGTTGTTTTCTGTTGTTTTTTCTGTTGTTCTCTGTTGTTTCCTGTTGTTTTCTGTTCTATTCTGTTCTATTCTGTTGTATTTTAATGTATTCTGTTCTATTCCGTTGTTTTTCTGTTGTTTCCTGTTGTTTCTTGTTGTTTTTCTGTTGTTTCCTGTTTTTTCTGTTGTTTTCTGTTGTTTCCTGCTGTTTTCTGTTCTATTCTGTTGTATTCTGTTGTATTTTAATGTATTATGTTCTATTCCATTGTTTTTTGTTGTATTCTGTTGTATTCTGTTGTATTTTAATGTATTATGTTCTATTCCGTTGTTTTTTGTTGTATTCTGTTGTATTCTGTTGTATTTTAATGTATTATGTTCTATTCCGTTGTTTTTTGTTGTATTCTGTTGTATTTTAATGTATTCTGTTGTCTATTCTGTTGTATTCCAGTGGTGTATCAGAATTGGTGTACGTTTAGAAATAAGGGACGTTTATGCATTTTTTTCATTGACTTGGAAAAAACACAAACGTTTGCTTAATTATGGACGAACGGCTTCGAGTTGCCTCGTGCAATATCAGGTAATGTGGCCTAAATACTGACCACTGGGGGGCGTGGACTATTACAACATAATTTAGAGGTGTGCCGGCAGGTGTGTGAGGTGCCAGGTCAGGTGTGCCAGCGTTAGTTACCCCGTTAGGAGCGATTCTAACACCCGCGTCATCGGGGGCCGCCGGACCTGAGCCCAGCCCCGTACAGACAGTTTTTCTTACGTTGTGTCACTAATTGTCGTTTGCAAGAGTCGCCACAACGCCCCACGCATTCACTGTCGATGGGGAAAGGCTTTCCTACACTGGCGTTAGCGTAGATGATGTAATATTGCAGAAAACAAGCCCAAATATTCTCGGCGGGCGGGGCGGGGCGGGGCGGGGCAGTTTGACATTTTCGTCTTCACGGCTAAAATACATCTTTCCTGCACTAGTCTCATATATCCACGTGTGCACGGGCGTGGAAGGCTGACGTGGGCGTACGGGCGTGATCTTAAGTGTCTTCCTTTTTGAGAAAATAAGGATATATATTTTTCGTGGCGGGCTGGGACAGTAACCTAGCCCGTAACATATTTTTTTCGTCTTCACGGCTAAAATACATCTTTCCTGCACTAGTCTCATATATCCACGTGTGCACGAGCGTGGAAGGCTGATGTGGGCGTACGGGCGTGATCTTAAGTGTCTTCCTTTTTGAGAAAATAAGGATATATATTTTTCGTGGCGGGCTGGGACAGTAACCTAGCCCGTAATATATTTTTTCGTTTTCACGGCTAAAATACATCTTTCCTGCACTAATCTCATATATCCACGTGTGCACAGGCGTGGAAGACTGACATGGGCGTACGGGCGTGATCTTAAGTTGCTTCCTTTTTGAGAAAATAAGGATATATATTTTTCGTGGCGGGCTTGGGCAGAAACCTAACCCGTAACATTTTTTGTTTTCACGGCTAAAATACATCTTTCCTGCACTACTCTCATATATCCACGTGTGCACGGGGGTGGAAGGCTGACGTGGGTGTACGGGCGTGATCTTTAGTGTCTTTCTTTTTGAGAAAATAAGCATATATATTTTTCGTGGCGGGCTTGGGCAGAAACCTAACCCGTAACATTTTTTGTTTTCACGGGTAAAATACATCTTTCCTGCACTAATCTCATGTATCCACGTGTGCACGGGCGTGGAAGGCTGTCGTATGAATCGAACTCGAGCTCTCTCGTTTGTGAGCCGAGTGTGCTGACCACTGCACCACGAAGCCCCCTGCTGGGTTTTGTGGGGGGTTAGTTTGCATATGTGGACATTTTTTGTGGTGTGTAGTGGGCTGGTGTAATAGTGGTTTAGGTCTGGTAATTCCTTGTATTTTACAGAAACCACTACATGCTTGAGATGCCCCGTTAACACCTCGCCCCGCCCCCACCTTCCTGGCCTGCCCGCCCCCTGGCATAAATTGGTACGAAATGCCTGCTGTTAATGGATATTCCAGTCCATAGCTATGTGGGGTGTGTTGTTATATATATCTTTGACCATAGCTGGGCGTTATCGCGATACTTTATCGCTGATAACAAAATCGGATTATCAACCATCCGCTACTTATTTAAATATATATCGGTATCCTCGTTACTTTTGTAACCAAACTAGCGATAATCGCTACTTTTTTTCCGCCTCTCAGAAAAAAATGTTGTCTCCTTACTGCGCATGCGTGGCCCGGTGTTGTATGAAAAAACTTCGGGGTATGAAATATCTTCGGTGATGAGATTTCATACTTAGGTCATGAAAATTAATACACTAGGGTATTTTTTTTATGCTAATCAAAAATCAATATATCATAGAGAAAAATCATTTAACTTTGCCCCAAAAATGATTATTCACTGCCTCAAATTTGATATTCCATATTCGTTGGTGAGCATGTCATGGTATTGAAGGCACCCGGTGTTGTGTTATTTGGTGTCCCATCCTCAAAAGCTGGCGCTTTTGTGTACAAACACTGGTCTCTCGTGAACTGCGCATGCTCAGACCATTAAGTGTAGACCTGTACAGTCTCACAATGTATTTTTAACACATTAAGAGCTGCTGGAAAGCTGAATCAAACATACAGTACCACCATCCTTGCTGTTTCTAGAACGACGTACACTCTGTACATATAAATACAACTCGTACAGAGTGTCGTTCTAGAAACAGCGAGGATGGTGGTAGTTGTACTATATGTTTGATTCAGCCTTCCAGCAACTCTTAATTGTTTAAAAGCTTTTTGAGACTGTACAGGTCTACGCTTGGTGGTCTGAGAATGCACCGTTCACGAGACCAGTGTTTGTAAACAATTTTGACGGTGGGGACGCCAAATAACACAACACCGGTTCAGGCATTTCTAGTATTTCTAGTATTAACATCCATATGTACGTGTCAACGTGTGGTTTTAAGGTTTTGTAAGTTTCCTAAATTACAGATAATGAAAATTTGAATTCATCAATGTTGTTCTATCTGAAATATCAATATAGTATCGTTTTCGCCTATTGGACTTATCGCTAGCTAGTATCAGAATTGTGGATTTATATCGGGTATCGGTTATCGGTTATCGCGTATATTTGTGTCTCTAGTTAACGAATATCGGTTATCGCCGTTAAGGTTTTTCATTATCAGTTATCGGTTATCGGGAATAAGGTTTTCTGTTATCGTGCCTAGCTATGCCTTTGACTTGCATCCCTTTACTGTATGATTCAAAACAATTCTAACCTAACCTTGGGAGTAGTAGTTAGGTAGCATATTAGCTTTGCATACCAATTTTGAGACACTGACTGTTCATTTCTAATAAATATATGATGCCTGTTATTATTTATAAGGTTATAGTTTCCAGAAACCCCTAAATGACCGACTCTTCCATGCCTGAGATGACCCGCCCTGCCCTGCGTCATGACCTCCCGGCATACATTGGTAAGAAATGCATACCACTGTTGATGGTTACACAAGCCCATAGCTGTGTGGGCTTTGTTGTGTTCATGCATAGTTACCCTTGAACTGCTTCCTCTATTACTAACCCGGTAGCAGTGGCAGGCCAAATTTGTGGCTTTACCGTGTAGCAGTGGCAGGCCAAATTTGTGGCTTTACCGTGTAGCTGCGACGGGCCAAATTTGTGGCTTTACCGTGTAGCTGCGACGGGCCAAATTTGTGGCTTTACCGTGTAGCAGTGACGGGCCAAATTTGTGGCCTTACTGTGTAGCAGTGACGGGCCAAATTTGTGGCTTTACCGTGTAGCTGCGACGGGCCAAATTTGTGGCTTTACCGTGTAGCAGTGACAGGCCAAATTTGTGGCCTTACTGTGTAGCAGTGACGGGCCAAATTTGTGGCTTTACCGTGTAGCAGTGACGGGCCAAATTTGTGGCTTTACCGTGTAGCAGTGACGAGCCAAATTTGTGGCTTTACCGTGTAGCGGCGACGGGCCAAATTTGTGGCTTTACCGTGTAGCAGTGACGGGCCAAATTTGTGGCCTTACCTTGTAGCAGCGACGGACCAAATTTGTGCCATGATATAAACCCCCCAAAAATAGATGATGCATAAACTGATCACAAATGCTTTGATATACATTATGAAATGGTTTGTGTGAGGGGTGATTTTTTCTCATTTTTTTTGCTTGGAGGGACCATTAAGAAACATGATCCCTGCCACCACCGGGTTAAGTTAAAGTTTTCTAAAGAAAGAATTGCTACATTACATTTGTAAGTCACTGACACAACAAAAACACTCACCACCATCACTTTGTTGATGCGTCATGGACAGCGATATTAGGTAGGGTTAGATACACGGGAGCCAAGGTTCAGAGGAGCTGCCTCGTGCAGGCCTACTGGCCTCTTGCAGACTCCTATGTTCTTATGTCACTGGACGAGGTGGAAGGACGCCTGGGTGCCATAGTAGGGGTCAAAATGCGGTGTATGTATTCCAGAGAAACGTTCCACTCACAGTGCTGGCTAGCTTCAGACTGAGGAGAAAGACAGTTAAATCAAACATATTGCATTAGTCAAATGTATCTACTTAACCCTTTCATTGCTAAGTGCTCACAGTTAGACTATCCCCTCAGGCGCGCTCGGGCACCCCAGCGGGGGAAGGGAATCTCTTTTAACCGCTGTGTCTCAAAAACTATTCATCACAGCTACAAAACAAAAACACCATTGGAAAGAGGAGGCCAAGATCTATACGATTCAGTAATGTAAACCTCTCCTGCGAATGTACAGGCACGTTGAGGGGGTGTTGCCTGTGAAGACGTACATTTATACATGCGCGACGGTCAGCCGCAAGGCAACTACTGTAGATCTCTTGATGATGGGGTGCTGGCAGGGCAGTATTGCCAACTGCAATATTTACAACTATTTGGTCAAAATATCAGTCATGTGAACCTATGCAAAAATGTCGCTATATTGGACAACAACATCCACCAGTTGCTCGTCCATAGATTTTCCGCGCTGGGCTGACATGATTTTCCACCAAATTTAGTGAAGAACACACTCAATTGTCAATCCTGTGTTGTGAGAATTAGTGTTGGAACACTCATACACGGGAGATTTGAGTGCGGGTGGAGCTCACAGCGAGCGTTTAGCACCACCAGCAAACACGCCTAACGCTCGCTGCAAGCGTTTAGCAAAGAAAGGGTTGAATATCAACTTGTGTTAAGTCAAAAACGCTTTATTTAAACTCATGTTAATCGAGAGGCGACTGTATGAGTAGTGGGTCGGTGGTAAGTGTGTTTAGCCCAGGGACGTAGGTTCGCACCGAAACACTGAAGGTCATCACATGCCGTCCGGATCTCCAGTCAACCCTTAATTTTCTTGAACCCCAAATTTCAGACAACTATTAAGTCCTACCTTCAAGGATTAGGATTTTCATTGTCTTTCTTGCCTGCTTATAAGACTTCATTTTGCTTCTTTTCCAGAAAAAAAAGATGTGTGTGTGTGTGTGTGCATGCGTGCAAGAGAGAGAGAGAGAGAGAGATCATGCATTATATATGAAAACATGCAGAATTAAATGGTGCACATAGAGAAACTCACTACGGCCGGGCCAAAACAACACCCCGCGCTGTATCCGAGATCGCCACGCGCGCTAAATTTCAAATGTCGCTATTGAATATAACAAGCTTTCAGCCATAAACTCAACATAATCATCATGCATTATATATGAAAACATGCAGAATTACATGGTGCACATAAAGAAACTCACTACGGCCGGGCCAAAACAACACCCCGCACCGTATCCGAGATCGCCACGCGCGCTAAATTTCAAATGTCGCTATTGAATATAACAAGCTTTCAGCCATAAACTCAACATAATCATCATGTATTATATATGAAAACATGCAGAATTACATGGTGCACATAAAGAAACTCACTACGGCTGGGCCAAAACAACACCCCGCACCGTATCCGAGATCACCACGCGCGCTAAATTTCAAATGTCGCTATTGAATATAACAAGCTTTCAGCCATAAACTCAACATAATCATCATGTATTATATATGAAAACATGCAGAATTACATGGTGCACATAAAGAAACTCACTACGGCTGGGCCAAAACAACACCCCGCACCGTATCCGAGATCGCCACGCTCGCTAAATTTCAAATGTCGCTATTGAATATAACAAGCTTTCAGCCATAAACTCAACATAATCATCATGTATTATATATGAAAACATGCAGAATTACATGGTGCACATAAAGAAACTCACTACGGCTGGGCCAAAACAACACCCCGCACCGTATCCGAGATCGCCACGCGCGCTAAATTTCAAATGTCGCTATTGAATATAACAAGCTTTCAGCCATAAACTCAACATAATCATCATGTATTATATATGAAAACATGCAGAATTACATGGTGCACATAAAGAAACTCACTACGGCTGGGCCAAAACAACACCCCGCACCGTATCCGAGATCGCCACGCGCGCTAAATTTCAAATGTCGCTATTGAATATAACAAGCTTTCAGCCATAAACTCAACATAATCATCATGTATTATATATGAAAACATGCAGAATTACATGGTGCTACAGAAGCACTCATTAGAACCAAATTGATCTCTTTTTTTAGCCTTTGCAAGTAGTTAATGTTAGAGTTGGAAGCATCTGACAATCCCATCTTCTTACAGGCCAAGCAGTGCAGAGGAGAAGGAGGAGGAGGAGAAGAAGGAGGAAGAAGAAGAGGAGGATGTGAGTTCTATACATAAAGGCAGATCAATATATAGAAGCTTATGGAGTAGAGGAAATATGTCATTCTATGTATTAAAGAGGATAAGAGGGAGGAGAAGGTTAACTTGTAAATATAGGCAGAAGTTTATGTGCCAAGGAAAATATTTAAATGATTTGTATTATGCATGTATTGAAATGTTATGAACTTGGATGTTTGTATGTATAAGGCTATGGGATTTACTTACAAGGTCTGTGGTGTTTTTTTTTACTTATAAGGTTGTACTTAGGATTTTACTTATAAGTTCTGTGGCTGTGGGTACCTCCTACAAAGCCTTTCTACTATGGCTATTAATTAACAAAATCCTCTTTCTTTCAGCTTGTGTACTGGCTCAGAAAGTAGTTAAAGGGTGCATGTTATCTATGAAGGCTATATCAATAAGTATGGAAGTGTGTTATGGCTATTAACAACAATCTCTTTCAGCATGTGTACGGGGTTAGAAAGTTACTTGGCATGTATTGAAATGTCATGCACTGAGAGTATTTACGTAAAGGGCCGGGGTTATTTCTTATAAGGTACTACGCATGATTTTACATATACAGCCTTTAGTGTTTCTTTAGGTTAAGGTATTTCCTATCCCAGCACGTATAAGAAACTTGGGTATGGATTTATGTGTGAGTTACTGAGTTGCATGTATACTAAAATGTGTATTTGGGATTTTCGTCTTCTGTGTTTTATATATGTATATCCTAAGAATGGTGTTTTGTTGGGAAAGAATGTTATGCACTGGGGTTATTTATATACAAAGTCTGTGGTTATTTCTTCATAAGGTATTTCCTATCCCAGTACGTATAAGAAACTTGGTATGGATTTAAATGTGCGTGTTACTGAGTTGCATGTGTATGTGTATTCAATGTATTGGGGTATATATTGTGTATTGGGGGTATTTATTTCAAGGTTAAAGTACTGAATGGAGGGGAATTTATGTAGGGGAAAGGTCTGTAGTGGGGGTGTCGTAACTAACAACCTCTCCTGCAACAACTCCTACTGGTGCTTGTGTATAGATTTAATTATGTATTGGAGATATGTATTTGAAGGTTAAGATACTGGATGGAAGGGTATTTATGTTGGGGTAATATGATAATGTCTGTAGGGATTTGTCTTAACTTAACAACCCCTTCTGCAATAGCTACTACTACTACTGGTGCTGTCCATAACTTACAACACTTCCGTACTTGGAGTATTAACAAAACCTTTTAATTTCAGCTACCAAGGACAACCTCTGCTGCTCCGGGTATCAACTCCTGCACTCCTGGGACTGGCATAACATCTGCATGCCCTTGTAACAACTCACTCTGCTTCTGCTATTCATAACACCCCGTTCTGCGTCTGCTGTCGTAACAGGGCATGGCTTCTGTATACTAACTCCTGCTCGCATAACCCGCATGGATTTACACTTCTCTCTGCTTCTGGCTTTCGTACCTATCAACACATTCTGCGCCTTCCTTCGTAACTAATCCCACGGCTTCTCTGCATGACAACTCCAGCTGCTTATGGCAAAATTTCGCATAACAGCTACTCCTGCTTACGTATGACAATTCTCTGGCTTCCATAACAGCACGTATGGCTTTTGCATGTGAACGCATTTCATTTCTGCTGCTCACTAACCCACACTGCTGGCTTGAGTATCCTAACGACCTAACCCATTCTGTAAGCTGCCGCCCAGTGCTTCAGGTGACCCCTAACAAGCCTGTCGGATCGGCGTCTAGCGAGGGAGGTTCCGTCAGGTTCCGTTCCCTGCTAGAGCTGTCTCCCTTCACCTTAAAAAAAATAGTTTGACATAATTTGAGAGCAGCAGTACAGGCCAGGTATCAGAGAGGGGTTCAGGCCTATATGGGGACACCTCTGTTAGGCTTGTACCTCAATAAATAACTAGAAAAAAGTTGGAAAGTGTTAAACAATGACCATACGTAACCTAGTCATGTGTGAATCCTGACTATGGAGGGAGATTATCCTCAAACACGTACGGTTATATATATACATGTCTTATACCCACCCATGCGTGCAGTACGGGTGGTGAACTCTGACCTCTATGAAATAAATATACGTAACAGGAAAAAATAAATTGGTTTAAAATATATTTCCCTCATCCATATTCGGCAGCAGATATGTACAGGTTGAAAAAACGGGTTGATATCTGATGTTTGACCCCACAGTTGACCGTTTGTCCCTGCGTCTGGGATCGCTACGTCAACATCTTCGGCCGACGTCTCGACCTTAGGGTTGAGCGTCCATCCCTGCGTCTTTGTGTACCTGCGTTAAAATCTTCACCACCATATGACGTTGAGTCTGGCGGGCGTTGTTTTGGAATCTCGAGACGGCAATTTCCCACGGCTGTTAAGGGTATGGGTCAGGCTGTCATGGGTGGCTGTTACGTTAGCCTTGTCACGGTGTCAAGGCTCGTAAAACCACCCTTGGAAATACTAGCAACACAGCGTATATGGAAAGCCT
Source organism: Eriocheir sinensis (assembly GCF_024679095.1). Classification (NCBI taxonomy): domain Eukaryota; kingdom Metazoa; phylum Arthropoda; class Malacostraca; order Decapoda; family Varunidae; genus Eriocheir; species Eriocheir sinensis. Next base: position 49,336 of record NW_026110368.1, on the reverse strand, counting down.
TCAAATGATGTAGTGACTCGTGGAAATATTTGCAACCTAACATATTTCACCCAGTGGTGGTGGTGGTAGGGGTCATGTTTCTTAACGGTCCCTCTAAGCGAGAAAAATCATCACCACACAAACCATTTCATACTATATATCAAAGCATTTGTGATCACATTATGCATCATCTATTTTGGGGGTTATATCATGGCACAAATTTCAGTTGTATGTCTGTTTATTGAGGGGACTGTTTGGGTCTTGTATTTTCTGTTGTATATTTCCAAGGCTAAAAGGGTCAGTAATTGGGTTCTCAATGATGTTTTTTTTAGGTTGATGGTACAGAGGAAGGGTCATAAAAGCACCCCTGTCTGTAACTCCCCTGAAAGCCTTGTCAAATATGGTTTTTTTTTTTTTTTTTTTTTACGTCATGGCCTATTGCTCCGGTAAGCTTCTTCCCAGTGGATCCTGATGGTCGGCCCAAGGCTTCTTCCCGGTGGGGCCTGATGGTCGGCCCAGCCCGTTCTGGTGCAGGCAAGTGTTTATAGTGGTGCCATCTTGCATTGGCTCATGCTGCCCTCCCGGAGCTCATCTTTAATCCTAGAATCTAGAGTCCGGGTTGGTAGGTGGTCTTCTGGACAGCATGTGGGTAGTTTTAACCCGGTAGCAGCGAGGATCATGTTTCTTAATGGTCCCTCTAAGCGAGAAAAATGGGAAAAAATCATCACTCACGCAAACCATTTCATAATAATATATATCAGCATTTGTGACAAGTTTATGTATCATCTATTTTGGGGGGTTCAAATCATGGCACAAATTTGGCCCATCGCTGCTACACGGTAAAGCCACAAATTTGGCCCGTCCCTGCTACCGGGTTAAGCCACTCGGCGGCCTTTGGTGAGTGAAATTTACCCTTCATAGCCTGTGGATAGCTGCAACCACATAGATTTCTGATCCCAGTATGTATATTTTGGGGGGCGGAATATTTTAAAGTGAGTGAGATCTTCATTGAGCAAGGGTTGATGTAGGAGAATCAATTATTTCCCCATACAGTATTTAAAGAGACTGACTATTTGGAAAGGCTTCGTACACTCAGAATTTGCCATGTTATTACCCAGTATTTAAAATTTTTTTTTTTGAAAGGAAAAAAACTCCTCACTCCCAATTTTTTTTTTTTTACTTGAAAGCTTAGCACTAGTATTATATTTAAGCTCTTAGGCATCACATTTGAAGGGGGAAATATCTCGGGGCAAAGAAGTTCATAGGAGAATTAATTACCTCCTCAAACAACATATAAGAAGGATTTGACTATTTAAAAGGCCTCAAACATAGAATTTGCCATGTCTCTACAGTTGAAGGTCCAGCACTGCTTTTAGTCAAAGTTCTCAAGCTTAAAAAATAACACGCTTGATGTAAAGGAATGAATTATCTCCCCCAAACTATTTAAAGAGAGATTTTGAGTGCTTGAAGAGGCCTCAGACTCGTAGAATTTGCCACGTCCTTACAGTTGAAGGTCCATCGCTGCTTTTAGTCAAAGTTCTTAAGCTTAAAAATAACAGAGGATTGATGTAGAAGAATGATTTACCTGCCCAAACAGTATGTACCCAGCCCCCTCAAGTACCCAGTGCATTCCCACCCCCAGTCTCGGCTCCAAATTACCTTTATTCTGGGGGTCAAAGACATTATATAAGTGTTTTCCCTTCCTGTGTCAGCCCTAAGACCCTCAGGCCCCCAGTAATTGGTCACCTAACCTATCCAAGCAGGTGTCTTAGCATAATACTGGCGGTAACATTTTAATTAACCTTTCCAATGAGCAAAAACAATTAATATGGAACTGAATCAAATATCCCCAGCAATTAAGTCTCCACTTTGTTATGTAACATTAGTAAGGGTTCCAGTATATGTTAGATAATTACTAGCATTGTCAAGAACAGTTTTAATAGCCTTGTCAAGGGTTGGCCGAGAAAACAATATTATAACAAGCACTGAACTAATTCTTGAGTAATTGGACTGAGAAAGCCTTGATGGTGCTCTATTTTTGCTATATTATAAAAAGTCTATAAGCGATGCCTTGGAAAGCTACCATAAGCAAGGGTTGGTCAAGATTATTGATGTCCAAGCTATTAATTATATGTATTTTCTCTTACCTGAAGCCCCCTAGCTCAAGCCCCCAGACCCTCGATCAGCCTCTTCCAGACCCCCCCAGTAGCTACCTTATTTTCTGGGGGATCAAAACCATTAATTATGTGTTAGTTTTGATAATTACCTGACATTAAGTGTCTTACCATGGTCAGTGTCGGGATTTGTGAAGCCTTAATTATCATGAGCATAGTTTTATATCAAGCACTAACTCTTGGGTAAGACTTTGAGAAGGTCTTAATGTACTCAATCTTTGGCATATAAAAACAAGTCTAGCAATGCCTTAGGAAGATACCATGAGCAAGGGGTGAGTTAGGAAACTGATATACCTATCCCTCAATACTGCATAAACAATGGATCGAGGTCTTGTTCAGTATATATATCAGGCACAATTGTCCATCTTTTGAGTTAGTTTATCAAAGACATATCACAATCTTCTACCATGAGCAAGGGATGAGTTAGCAGCTTGATATATATTCCTTAATACTGCAAAGATAATGGAAAGAGGGCTTGTTCAATATATATTATCACTCATATAGGTTACAATTGTCCATCTTTTGAGTTAGTTTATCAAAGACATTACTGTATCTTGTACCATGAGCAAGGTCCTTAGGGTGACTTATAGGAGATAGTTATACATTCCTATGTGTTTCATAGAGGAAAGGAAGAGATCTAGAATGATATATATTCTAAGGGTTCTTCATCTCTTATAGTTAATTAGTTCAGCAGTGAAAATCAGTTTTATGCTGAGTGCTGAGTATCAACACGTACCTCAAGTCAGCATGCATTTGTGTTATAAGGTCAATAAACTCATGGCCCATAATCAGTCAGCATTTATGAGTCGGCATTTAAAGTCAGCATCTCTCTCTCTCTCTCTCTCTCTCTCTCTCTCTCTCTCTCTCTCTCTCTCTCTCTCTCTCTCTCTTCCCAGCACGGCTTAATATGATATCAGCCCTTATTGATGTTGCCGTTAAGTACAACATTAACCATCATGCATGCAGGGGACGAGAAAGCTGAAAAAAAAAAATATGACGAGGCGGAAGAATTATATATGGCGAGCGATCGAGTCTATTGGCGGGGGTGTTGCCATTCTGAGAGAAAAAAAACTTGTTATTTTCTCGTAAGTTTATATATTAGAGAATTTCATCCATCCCTGTGTCTCGGTATGCTAGGTCAGGTCAAGTCATGCAATAAACATGTTCTGTACGAGTGTGATGACTCCGGAAACGATATATCAGTAGTGTACGCGCTGAGGTGACCGATCAGCTGATTGGGTAAGCGGAGATTTAAACATTACGTCATAGCTACCGGAGCTGTGTGGATTTAAATTTACATAGATTTACATAGAAAATCAGACCACACAGACCCCATGGTCCAGACATAGGTAGTCTGTCCTTAAACCTAAGTGATTCTACGTTAATCCGATGGCTCCAGAACGTTGCATTTCTATATAGTTAATATTGAGTTGAGGGAAATACACGGCCGAGCTTGTTTTTCAAGGAGTCAGTCGTGTAACACTGGACCACTGAAGGAAGGCAGGAAGCTTATTTAGGGTGACCAGACGTTCCCGTTTTCAGTGACCTGTCCCCGGTTTTCACTGTGACTCAAAGATAAAAAAAGAACACGAAAATGTTGAGCAAACTCTACGTATATATAGTTGTGGACCTCGGCGCAGTGTATATAGCTAAGGAACTCCCTTCTCCTTTATTTTTTTACTTGCAACAATAAACTATCAATCAATCAACCAAATAGGGTGAGAGACTTTTGAATGCTGCTCCATGAATGGTACTAAGCCCGGCAGTGTCCCCGTTTTGGTTTTTCAGTGACAAAAACGCTACATTTGGAAGTTTTTAAGCCTCGGGTCCACCGAAAATGTCCCCGGATTTTGTCTCAGAAAGGTCACCTTAATTAAGCTTAGTCCATCCTCGCACTACAACGTTGATGAAGAAAAAATTGGTCCAGTCTACTACTACTACTACTACTACTACGAGAAAGAAATAGACAAGAGAGAGAGAGAGAGAGAGAGAGAGGAGGAGAAAATTATTAATATTTTGACCTTCCCCGCTCTGTCTCGCTTTTCATATCCTTCTGCACACTTTTGTACACTTTTCCACACTTACCCACGTCACCCTGCACACTTAAACACGTTATTATGCCCCGAGTTCAAGTGTTCTGAAGACTTTACTGATGCAAACTTTCCCTTCGGGTATCGTTTTCTTCTTTCGTTAATACTTAATAGCATACCCTGATCTTATTCGTCTCCCCTTATCTGTTATTTTGAGCGTGTTTTTACCAGTGAACTTGCTCTATTTATCCGTCGTCAAGTTCTAAGGTTGTCGTGTATTAAAGTTCCAACACTATGATGACGTCACGGCCTCCATTTTCCCTGTCGTCTGTGAAGGCTGCCGAGACAGCGCTGTATTTTTCTTGTTTTTTTAGGTTATTATAAAGTGCCCGGAAGCGCCATGCTGTGGGAAGGTAGGTGGATCCTTTGCCCTTATTTTAGTGTGCAGGGACAGGAAATCAGGGCGTGGAAATAGGGGAAAATTGGAAAATCTGTTTCATGTGATGGTGGTGGTGGTGGTGATGGCGGCGGTGATGGTGGTGGTGGTGACGGCGGTGGTGATGACGGCGGTGATGGTGGTGGTGGTGATGACGGCGGTGATGGTGGTGGTGGTGATGACGGCGGTGGTGATGACGGCGGTGGTGATGGTGGTGGTGGTGATGACGGCGGTGATGGTGGTGGTGGTGATGACGGCGGTGGTGATGGTGGTGGTGGTGGTGACGGCGGTGGTGATGACGGCGGTGGTGATGACGGCGGTGGTGATGGTGGTGGTGGTGATGACGGCGGTGGTGATGACGGCAGTGGTGACAGGTGTTTGTGGTGATGATGACGGCGGTGGTGATGGTGGTGGTGGTGATGACGGCTGTGGTGGTGAGTTGATGGTGGTGATGACGGTGGTGACAGGTGTTGGTGGTGATGACGGTGGTGGTGGTGATGGTTGATGGTGGTGATGACGGCGGTGATGGTGGTGGTGGTGGTGGTGATGGCAGTGTTGATGGTGGTGGTGGTGATGATGGTGGTGGTGATGACGGCGGTGGTGATGGTGGTGATGGCAGTGATGGTGGTGGTGGTGGTGGTGATGGCAGTGTTGATGGTGGTGGTGGTGATGATGGTGTTAGACCCTCAGCAGTGATTGGGGTCAGCCGCCATGTCCACTCCACCAATTCCACCTCCATTGACATCGGCAGCGGCAGTGATAGGTTAGAGTATTTGTTATCATTAAGGGATTATTGAAGAAAGGGTAGCCTAATTATTTATACATTTATCCCTAACTATTTGTGTGTTTTTCCAGAAATCAGATGTGGTTAGGTTAGATTAATTCATCTTTTTACTCATCTTTTCCGTTATTTTGAGCGCTTTTTACCATTTAACGTTCTATTTACTCAATGGTTAGGTTAGATTTGGTCAGGTTGCCTTGGTAAAAATGGGGCAGGCTTTGCACTGCTCCATTGTCACTGGTAGTTGGTGGGTGTATTTCTGGAGTTTTACCTGTGATATGAAGGTGATAACTCTCACTATATATAGATGTTAATTTTTTCCATATATGTATCATTAGCTTTAATGGGGACTGGATGGCCCCATACTTCTGCCTGACTCAGTGTTTATACAGTTCTCATTCCTAACTTAATTTGCAGACATAAGAAGAAGAGGAGGAAGAACAAGAGGAGGAGGAGGAGGATGAAGGGACACACAGGAATCAAATGGTGAGTGTTGTTAACTTTATAACTATTTTCCTTGTTCATCTTCTTGCACCAATTTTCTTCCTGCAATTGTTCCTTTTGTGCAAAATTCTCGGTCTTTTTTATTTCCATTTCCAGCTCTCAGTCTTCTCTCCTTCCTGTTAGTTCCTGCCACACAGCTGCCCTCGGTACAATGTCAGGTCACAGTGCAGGGCAGAGTTGTCATATGAAAGGGACTCTGCCATCAAGCGTGACATGTTGTGGGAGCAGTTGTACAGAATAGTGAAGTCCCTGCCATATATAGGGTGGTCCTAATCATGACTGGGTTCAAAGAGAGAGTGGGTTGGTTTGGAGTCAGTTGGTGGTCAGACCCTGGTGGCAAGGTGGCTCTTAGGGTCGTATTATGAGACATTTCGCCGCCCAAGAACACATATTTGACAAGGCTTTCGTAGGAGTTGTGGGCATTTCCTGGGGTAGTGTTATGACCCTGGTGGTAGTGTGACCCTTCCTCTGTACCATGAAGCTAAAGAAACACACATTTGTCAAGACTTTCATAGGAGTTTGGGGCATCTCCTTGGGTAGTTTTATGACCCTGGAGGTAGTGTGACCCTTCCTCTGTACCATGAACCTAAAGAAACACACATTTGTCAAGACTTTCATAGGAGTTTGGGGCATCTCCTTGGGTAGTTTATGACCCTGGTGGTAGTGTGACCCTTCCTCTGTACCATGAAGCTAAAGAAACACACATTTGTCAAGACTTCGAGCTTGTATGGGGTGGTACACAGGTGCCTTGAATGGACTCGCCCTAAAAACACTAGTAGGAAAAGCACCTCATGAAAGTGACACACAACTATATGGAAGTCTCAGGGCACACACACACACACACACACACACACACACACACTTTGAATATGTATGTATCTGGGTGGGTGAGTGAGTGTATATGTGTGTGTGTGTGTGTGTGTGTGTTTGGGAATATCATACTCCATTTCTTCCCATCCCATCCCTTCCCATGCCTTCCTTTCCATCCCTTCCCTTCCTATCCCTTCTCTTCCCCTTCCATCCCTTCCCCTTCCTAACCTTTCTCTTCCCTTAACTTCCCTTCCCTTCCCTTCCCTCCCCTCCCCTTCCCTAACCCTCTCTTCCCTTCCCATCCCATCCCTTCTCTTCCCTTCCCATCCCTTCTCTTCCCTTCCCATCCTTCTCATCCCTTCCCATCCCTTCCCTTCCCATCCCTTACCTTCTCATCCCATCCCATCCAATCCTTTCCCTTCCTTTCCCTTCCTTTCCCAACCCTTCCCTTTCCATCCCTTCCTTTTCCTTCCCATTCCTTCCCTACCCTTCCCTTCCCATCCCTTCTCTTCCCTTCCCATCCTTCTCTTCCCTTCCCATCCCTTCCCTTCCCTTCCCATCCCTTACCTTCTCATCCCATCCCATCCAATCCTTTCCCTTCCCATCCCTTCCATTCCCATCCCTTCCCTTCCCTTCCATTCCCATCCCTTCCTGTCCCTTCTCTTCCCTTCCATTCCATTCCATTCCCATCTATTCCATCATATTCAATAAATCTTTAACAGCTGGAAAAGTTCCGTCAGATTGGAAACTTGCAAATGTCACACCAATTTTCAAAAAGGGGGACAAGTCTCATCCAGGAAACTATCGACCAATTAGCCTGATATCGATTGTTTGTAAGTTAATGGAGACTATCATTCGCGACAATATGGTGAAATTTTTCGAAGAAAATAATATGATAAATAATTCGCAACATGGCTTCCGTAGTAAACGTTCGTGTTTAACTAACTTACTTGATTTTTTTTCATTATATTTTTGAGGTGTTCGATGAAAGCAGATCAGTAGATATCATATATCTGGATTTTCAAAAGGCATTTGATAAGGTCCCCCACCAACGATTGCTCAGCAAACTATTGGCGCACGGTATCTCGGGTAACATTCACAATTGGCTTGTGGACTGGCTCTCTGAGCGGAAACAGAGAGTAGTTCTAAATGGTGTTACATCTAACTGGCTCGACGTCAGAAGCGGCATACCTCAAGGATCAGTGCTTGGCCCCATGCTCTGCTTAATTTATGTTAATGATATCGATGATGGGCTCACTTGCAAAGTATCAAAATTTGCTGATGACACAAAAATTGCTAGTAAAGTAACTGCGACACTCGACGAAGAAGCATAACAATCAGATTGAGATCGACTTGCACGTTGGGCCAGTCAATGGCAAATTCGAAGGATAAAGTTCGTTTGCCATAAGTACGTAGAGTATAAAGTTCGTCATGTCAAAAGTTCGTAATGGGAAAAAATCGTAAAGGAAAAAAATCGTAAGCTTAAATGTTCGTCGTGCAAATGTTCGGTAGAAAGACGTTCGTACACGTAAAAGTTTGTATGGAAAACGTTCGTATGCAAATGTTCGTACGCAACTGTTCGTACGCAAATATCCGTCAGAGATAAAGTTCGTATGGAATAGAAAAAAACTTTGTATGGCAATAATTCGTATGGTAAAGTTCGTTTGATTCTAGGACCAAAGTACGCATGGAAATAGTTTGTACAGAGAGAGAGAGAGAGAGAGAAATGTGTGTGTGTGTGTGTGCATTTTTTTAACATAACTGGGGGACCAAAAGGTCTCCCCGTGGTGAAAAACTGGTCCAGTAAGAAACTTTTTAAGGTACTGGGCGACAAGATCTTTAGTCTTGAAATAATTCCTGGAGGCAGTGGCTCATCTTGTCAGTGTGTATTATTTTGCGTTAATGAGGGCGGTGGCGGCAGAGTGCAAAGTTATGATGTTGGTTGTTGGTAGCGGAGGTGATGGTGGTTGTCAGCAGGGTCGGCTCTTAGCGACACCCCCATTTTTCATGGGTTTCGGACAAAAATTCGTATAGAAAAGCTTCGTGTCGCAAGTATCCATAGCAACTCAGGGCCGCTTTCACAGTCGTTTTGTTTGTTTTGATCGTTACCAATGATCGCCGCTTTAGAATTTCCACTCAAAACTGGCCGATGGGAAGTGGCGGCTGCGGGTTAGCCCAGCCCGCACCTACCACACACTCTCAACACCTTGCTTCCTCTGCAGCCGCCACTACCCCATAGGCCAGTTTCACATGGAAAAATATAGCGTCGATCGGCGCCGTAGGTAACGATCAAAACAAACAAAACGACTGAAAGCGGCCCTTATTGCCATACAAACATGCTCACAAACTTTTTCCGTCCGTACTACTTTACACACAAGAATTTTATCCCTGACGAACATTTGCGTACGGATAATTGCACATGATTTTTTTTTCTATACTAACTTTTGTCGTTACGAATATTTTACATACGTACTTTATACCACACGAATATCTGCATACGAACTTTAGCGAACGAACTTTTACTTAAGTATTTTGTCAGATGAACTTAATCCCTGATGCAAATTTGCGTACAAACTTTTGCTTACGAACAATTTCATACAAAACTTTTCCATACGAACTTTTGTCGTTACGAATAATTTACATACATACTTTATACCATACGAACTTCAGCGTACGTACTTTTTCAGACGAACTTTATCCTTGCTTACAAACAATTGTGTATGAACTTTATGCATGCGAACTATTGTTGTGTTGAATTTAGACAGTGAAGAGAATTTATTATTTCCAAAAGCATGTTAATGTTTATACAGCCTATTAATCCCTCACTTGATCTGCAGATACTGCCAGAAGAAGAAGAGGAGGAGGAAGAGGATACAGAGGAATCAGTTGGTGAGTGTCAATAATAATTCTTTCCTGTTTCTCCTCCTCCCTTTATCGTTATACTACCTCCTCTTAATTACATCTGTTCTCTGCCTAATCCTCCTTCATTCTCTGATCCTTCCTCTTCCTCCTCTCCTTTCCACAGTTGTTTCTTCTCTCCGTCTGTTGGTTCCTCCCATGGAGGTATAATGGCTGCTGGAGTCCACATCACCGGAATCTCAGCTTCCATTAATTATGTGGAGCAATATATTAGCCACACACTCTCAACCCCTCTCGCTTCCTCTGCAGCCGCCACCACCCCATAGGCCAGTTTCACATGGAAAACTATAGCATCGATCGGCGCCATTGGTAACGATCAAAACAAAGGATCCCTAAGTGCCGAAAGTCTGTCATAAGCAGCCTGAATTTACTAATTCACCCTAAAGTAACCTTACTCTGTCTTGAATGACCCTAAACTAATGTAATTCACTCCCATCTTACCTAAAACTACAGTTGAATTACCCTAAACTTGCCTTAAAATAATCCCCTAAACGTAATTCACTCCAAGGTAACCTGAATCTGACCTATCCTGACCTTACCTTAATATCCTAACCTTACCTTAACTTATCCTGACCTTACCCTTAAGTGAGGGTTTCAGGACGGTACAGAAATATATTTACAATAAATTCCCAAGTATTCAACAAGTGCCTCACTAAGCAAAGAGTAGTTGGCGTTTGTTTCGCCGAATTTGCTTATCACTCTCTTGACTGAAATGGGGGGGATATCATAGTGGACATAGAGGAGGGCAAGTCCGTTCAGGCGCTCTTGGCCAACGGTACTCCTCAAATAGGTTTTAAGCCTTTTCAATGCTGAGAAAGACCTCTCGTTGGAGACTGGAAGCGTCAACAGAGTTTTCAAGAGAATGGCGAGATTGGGGAACACGCTGGTGCTGGCGTGTGCCTGGGCTTCTTTGATAGTTTGGAAGACCAAAACAGATAATGCCCAGTGCCTTCACGAGTGTCAGGGATTCCATGTCGAGCTCGTAGAGCTTCTCCGCTTGAAGCACAGCTGCAACATCCGTTTCGAGGCCATTGAGGAGTTGCTTGAGCTGATCGAAGTGCGACAGGCACTGTGTAGTCGCCGAACCGACTCTTCAACTCAGCCAAGACGTGGTCCACGAATGGAATGTACACCGCCCGGCGGTAGCACTCCTCAGCATTCTCGCACGGAACATTTGATCGCTGGGTCTGTCGTCCACAGAGTCGTGGCACAGGGATGGTGTCATGCGATGACCCCACCTCTACCAAAAGCTCTTCCGCTTTCATGAACACATCGTGGAAATGATTCTCCACATCTGCTCTGAACTTGCCAAAAATGGTCTCGATGCCACGAATCGGGCATAGGCTGACACCAGGTCGCCATCTTTTCTCTGAAGAGTTCGGCTTGGCTTGAGAGTATGCGCCAATGTACACTCCACTACAACCAGTCCAACGAGAAAGCGGGGAACATGTATGGCGATGAGAAGGAGCCCAGCGGTGGCGTCAAGTTCTTCCTTGAGAAAAACATCAATGACAGGCAGAAATTCAACAAAAACCAGCACTGCGTCATGCCTCTCAATCCACCTGGTGGGGCACAGGGGAACAAGCTCTTCGCGCTTGGCCGAGGTAAGCTTGACAACCTCTGTGAAGCGGAGACAGTGCATATTTGAAGAATGAACGAAGTTGCACACCTCGGTCAGTGTTTGAAGAGCGATCTTCACTTCCTTGACGTCACACGGCTTCGTCAGTACTAGATTCTGCCGGTGGTCAGAGCAGTGGATTGGCTTGGCCAGGGTGTACTTCTTCATGAGTACTGCGGCACACCCTTTGAATTTTCCCATCATGGCACTTGCTCCATCGAAACCAAGTCCCCTGCACTTGGCCATGTCCAATCCGAGGTCTTCAACGGTGCGCAAAAGGAGCCAGGCTAAACCTTTACCGGTGAGGCCTGGCGTGCACAAAGGCAAGGAAGTCTTCCCTTATTTCCTGATGATAGTGGCCTGCACTAAAATTCACTTTCTGCTTGCATGTGAGGAATGAGGTCACCCCATATCCACCCCTGGGTTACGGGTATGTGGTACGTAACGTTGGGACCTGTTCGGGTAAGCCACGAGTGCGGATCTTTGCTTTCTATCCCCAGAGTAGTCCACTGTAAGTCAGATTATACTGCTCACTGTACCAGGAATTACCTTCTGAATAAAGCCTTGAACGTAATGACGACGCACTCTGCTCGTTTGAAAAGCTGTTATGAATGTTTGGGACAGGTTACTATGGTGGCTAGGTCATTACATACTCAAATCAGGACTAGGTTTTGGGAGACAGGTCAGGTCATTTTGTTGTAGACTTGTGATACTGGGCTGGACTGCACTGGGTACACCATCGCACGCTGAAGTTGTTGCGCACAATTTATAATGATATTTTTTTGGAGTGACAGGCTTTTTTTCATTATTGGTTCCTTTTTTTTTCTTGAACTGTTTACTGTAAACAAAAAGTATGTTAATGTTTATGTTGTAGTACGCTACCGGGCTCTCAAGGAGGTTTAAGACTGATTCGTCGTAGCGACAACTGACTTAATATTCTGGTACTTCAAGAGTATTTGAAGGAGCTCGTAGTTGGGGTGATGAAACGTTGTCGCTTTTTTATATTTAATTTTAACTTATTTTAACACTTTGAATAACAAAATAATATAAAATACAGAATACACTTCAATCAGACCCAGCGGGTCGTCAGGCCTCGCACACTGCCTGTTAAGGGACAAGTAACGTCCTACTTCAATACTAGTTGCAATCCTAAATATTTCTTATTACACATACACTGAAGATATATACTCTTATAATCTAAACAATACCACTATACACAATGGACACTAGTGCGCTTTCCTTTACGGTACAACACTTCACTTTCTACTCACGACAGCGTAGATGAACACACGACACATATTGTGTCTAAAATTTAGAGGACACGTGAGTGTCGGTCAGAATATTTCTAGTTCTGCCCGAGTACTCGAGGAACCCCTTATATGGGCGATTGCCTACGTCACTATACGTCATCACTACGTCATACCTATTGACTGGGTACACAAGGCTCCTGCACTGAGGTGCACTCCTTTCCCTATGATATTGTTACATCCTCTATGGTTATAGCACATAAGAGTGAATATTCATGAGTAGTGTTATTTTACATGACTTCCGTTTACATGATTCTCGTCCTTATAGTCTTTAGCGTGGTGCTGTCGTTGGGTGAAGTGGGCGGTTTCGGGAAGCCGGCAGAGCGCCGGCTGTATGGTGGCCGAGACGCCTTTTTGCTTCCTGTGTGTTTTGATAATGATTTGTTCTTCTCACTGTCGCCTCGCTGTGCTGTGTTCTTCAAATTGTTCTTAAAGTTGGATGTATTCTAACGTTCTACGTCGCTTTCGTCTTCCTTGTTTATTTGTGATGGATGTACTGGGTCAGTTGACGTTACTGCGTCTGTGTTAGTGGATGCAGCGCCCTGCAGGTACCACATTTACAAAGTTAATTGACACCGAACTTGATTTGCAGAAACAACCAAACGATCAATAGGAGGAGGAGGACTTGGAAGAAGACGAGGAACACAGGAGGTGCCCATTGGTGAGTGGTGATTTATTTTTTCTCCAATGGTTACGGAGCAGTCAAGGAATTTTTATAATAAGGAGGGAAGTGTGATGTTTTTTGTAGTTTTGTCAAGTTGTTGAGGGGGAGAAGGCCCCCATTAGATAGCTTACACTATAGCTGGTCTGTTTCGTTAGGGGGGTCCATGGGCGCAAAGGGGGGATTATATACATCCATTTAGACTTTGTGGATCATTTTTAGTGGAGGTAATTCTCTCTCTCTCTCTCTCTCTCTCTCTCTCTCTCTCTCTCTCTCTCTCTCTCTCTCTCTCTCTCTCTCTCTCCATTATCTATCTTGGCCGCTTCCATTAAAATCTTTCTTATATTTTCTCACTCTCAGCAACAGCTTTCTCCCTCTCTGTTCCGTCCTTCTTGGCTCGGGGGCCTCTTAAACAAGGCGTCACAGTGCAGGGCGGCGTTAACATGAGCCCAGTCAGAGTGGGATGGACGCAGGAGAGGTTTGAATTTAATCTGGGTTTTGATGACACAATATTAACTATATCCTGGGATTGGTATAATAAGACACTTTTGCTTCTCACGTCAACTATGTTCTGTATTTCTGAAGGTCAAAGAGGAGGCAATCGGGTTCTAATGAGTGTTTCTTCATGTTTTGTATTGTAACATGAACCATTCTCAGGCAGTTTAAATGCTGGGGCTGACCTCATCCTTATTTAATTGAGTCAATGATAACTCTAGGTGGTGGTATAGAAGCATAATTACCGGTAAAATTATACAGAATTATAATATCTGCCAAAATTAATACGTAAAGCACATACTGCACCATAGCTATACGATATATGAGGATGATAGGTATCTATTTAGTAATGCTGTGATTACACTGTTAAAAATCTGCTGCAAGGCTTTGAGGCCTGTCACTAGTGGAGCCTGTGACCACATGTTGTCTGCAGACCCATTCATACGTTAGAGACAGACACACCAGTCGGCTGTGCTATTTGACGATGACTGAGGCCTTCACCGTCAAGGATAATGATGACTTTGTGGCGGTCTTGTGGGGTCTGCATTGCCACCAACTTGGGCATGTCTTTGGCCAGTATAGTAAGACAGTTTTGCTTCTTACATCAGCTATTTCTAAGGGCTAAAGAGGGGATCAGTTGGGTTGCAATGAGTGTTTTGTGGGGTTCCTGCAACTGAAGAAGGGTTAGGCCAGCACCAGGGTTATAAAACTACCCCTGGAAATGCCCACAATTCCTAGGAAGGCCTTGCCAGATGTGTGTTTCTTCAGGGTCATGGTACAGAGGAAGGGTCACACTACCACCAGGGCCACAAAACTACCCCTGGAAATGCCCACAACTCCTAGGAAATCCTTGACAAATGTGTGTTTCTATAGGTTCATGGTACAGAGGAAAGGTCACACTACCACCAGGGCCACAAAACTGCTCCTGGAAATGTTCAAAACTCCTACGAAAACCTTGGCAAATCTGTGTTTTTAGGTTCATGATACAGAGGAAGGATCAAACTACCATCGAGGTCACAAATCTACCCCTGGAAATAAAGAAAAAACCCATGAAAGGACAGAATTAGGATCAAACGACTTCAGTATAACCATTTCAAATAGTCTGTTTGGGTGTTGGATTCCCTCCCTCTCCTATGTTATCTATTGGTAATACATGAGAGGGAAAAATAAAGTGTTGGGACTGTGCAAAGTATTACGAGTTAAACCCGAGAAGTTTTGGGTCCCTCCAAAGGTCGGTTTAGGGGCCGTTTTACAGGGCCAATCCGAGGAGTTTTGGGTCCCTACAGAGTTATTCATCCCAAACTCTGTAGGGACCAGAAACTTCTCGGGTTAAAGGCTCCTCCATCAAAGCGAGAAAAATGAGAAAAAATCATCACTCACGCAAACCATTTCATAATATATATCAACGCATTTGTGATCAGTTTATGCCCGGTGTCACACGCCACAGTGTCCTCCCCCGTCTAAATGTCCCCCTTTGTTTACAAACAAAAGGGAGGACATTAAGGCTTACGGTATCGTGTTCCGCCGCGTCCTCAAATTCCTAAATGTCCTCCCATTATTTTCCAGCACGGAAGGGCATATTGTTATATTCTTTCATAGGAAAACATCAGTGAATACATTACAACGCTCTGCTTTGTATAAATGAAGTGAAGGGACAATAAATAGCCTTCATGACAATGATTCATCAGTAAATTAACGGCAAATAGCCTTTTGCTATAGTAAAAAAAATGTCGATATGCATAGCCTATGAGACCCTTTTTTGTGTGTGTGTGTGGGGGGGGGGGGTGAGCGAATTGAGCATGCCATGCATATGTGCTTTTTATTTTTCTTTATATAAGCCCTTTAAGGGAATTTTTAATATGATCTAAAAAAAAGTTGGGGGGGGTGCTATATAAATAGCTTACCCCCCCCCCCCCCAAAGCAGATTGCTTTCTCTTATAATTATGTGGGGTCTACTACATATGACCCTACTGTATAACAACTCAGGTTATCAGAATTACATTGCGGTACACTGTGCTATGGGTGAGGTTTGATTGTCTACAGGAATCAAGTATCTTGCTGGAAAAATGGCTATTTAAGAATGTAATAGGTCCCAGAGAGCTATCCATTTATATTTTCTTCTCTTCTAAGGACATCATTTGTTATAAGATCCCCCCTGGTACATATTTTCACATAATTCCTCCCCTCCCAAGGGCTCTGAGGAAGTCCTCAGTTCTTCATATAGCATGATTTTGATTCCTTACCTTGGTAACAGGTCTGTGCCCTTCTTCCCCTCCCAAGCGCTCGGAGGAAGACCCCAGTTCATGCTGCAAGATCTTACTTACCTTGGTACACGTTTTTCCCCTTCCTTCCCTCCCAAGGGCTTAAGGAAGACCCCAGTTCTTCATGCTCTCTAGTTCTCTAGTTCTTCATGTTACAAGATATTCCTTTGGTAGTCTAACAACCATCCATAATTAATTTAAGGGTCAAAGAAGGCTCCAAAATTTCTTGCATAAATATATATTTGGTAAATTACATATAGTTATTTACACAATTGTGTATTAATTTACTATCTACCTACTACTACTACTACTACTACTACTGCTACTACTAATTATAATAATAAAAAAGGTACAGATACAGACATACAACACAACAGATAATTAGATGGCCCCCCAAAAAACACTTAACAAAAACATAAAATTTGCCGAACACAAACACATAGCAACCTTCCTCGCAGACAATTTAAGTAACAACATAAACATTTTTTCAAATTCTTTAGGGCATGCAAATATGCTACCAACACTATTATATCACAGAAAGACAACAATATCACAGTAGTAACCAGCCCACAACACCGTTCCAATTAGTGTGCACCCAAGAACACTACCAGACACCAACCATGCCACACAGCCCCTTCTTCCAACAGCCCCCCTCAACATTCCCATTAACAGTATGGGGAGGAGAGGGGGAATCCTGGCATTACAGAAGGACTTGACAAGTAAATTCACTGGGCCCGACAACATCCTTGCCTTCATTCTTAAATCCTTAGCCCCGTCCTCCAGGGACTCCTTGATCCAATATATATCATCCTCATCATTACTTTGACTGGCTTCTGACAAACATCAACCCTTTATTTGAGACAGGTGACTGGACTGACACAGCCAATTATTGCCCCATTTCACTAACACTGATTCCATGTGGAACTTTGAACACAATACACAAACACATAATGAAATCTGCTTGACACAAACAACATTGTTTCTGACTCACAACATGGCCTTACAACCCAAATGCTCATGTGAATTGTACACACACACAAATACCTCAGAGTTCAATTCTCCATTAACTTAAAATTCAACACTCACACAGAACACATCAGTGCCACAGCCAACTGAACACTTTTGGATCCTTAAGTGTAATCAACATAACTGTAAAAAAAAACACTTATACAACTAGTAGTAGTATATCACACTTGTGAGATCAATGCTTGAATACTGCTCCACGGTGCGGCATTATCACACACAGAAACATTGAGAGGTTAGAGCAAATCTACACCAAGGTGTTTCTAGGAAAGGAAGAGGTTGTGTAGATTATTTTCTTTTACTGAAAATGCTATTTGAAAAGTACCTAGAGAAGCATAGGAAGCTGTTTGCTGCATTCAAGGACCTAGAGATGGTATATGACAAGGTTGACAGGAAGGGTTTATGGGATGTTACTCCATTAACCCTTCCTTTCATATGCCATCTCTATGTCCATGAATGCAGCAAACAACTCCTATTCTTTCAGGTACTTTCAAATAACATCTGAAAAGAAGTTACCTGCAGTTGCTGCAGTGGAATGTCTGGCTGTTAGCTTCTGACACTCCCTCGTAGCTGAAGTGATACCACGCGTTGCAGTTATCACAGGCAATCATGGGACAGGTCTCATTGTTTGGCAAACGGCATTTACCTAAGACTGTTTCCACCTCAGTGTGAACAGTACCCTTATTGTTCCTTTGGGGTACTGTTACAGGGGTTGAGACAGTTCTCCTTGAAGGCATCCAACCAGCCAGTCGTACAAACTATCTTGATCCCATGCACACTCCTCAGGTCTGATATTTGCACAGAGTGCATAAGCATTAGCGATGGCATACAAGCCGCAAGCATCGCCGCCCTCTGACGCTGAACATCACGCCATTCCATTGTTATGGCATCGCTAGAGGTGTGTAGCATCCACCCAAGCTGTTCAATGAATTTTTGGCGGTGGGACATACCGACTTTAGTGAACATGGAGTCATAGATTCTTACTTTACCTTCTTGAAAATTTTGAATGTTACTTACTGTAATCCAGTGATTACTACTGACATTGATAATTTGAACAAACTTCCCCCTAGGGGTACCAACACGAATATGCTCCACCGCCTCAAATATTGCACAGCTTTGGAGGCCATCAACCTCGGGAAACTGATGTTTGAGGAGGGCCTGGCAATGATTCATGTGGTCATCAGTGAGCCACCTTCTCTCTTCAAGAATCTGAATCATTACCTCCATTTGTGGATCTTGGCGACTGGCTGGCACAGGGGGCAGACACACGGCTTCTCTTTCAGCCTTGGCCCTGGTTCCGATCAGAATGACGTCTTCCTCCGTGTCTGGATGCCTTGTGTCCCCTGGCTTAGGAGGGGCAGTAACTGACACAGGGATGGAAAGGCCTTGTCTTTTTTGGTATAATTCCTCATTGAGGTGTAGTTCAGGGTCTGTATCAGTAGAACTGCCTGCTGGCAGCTCTTCTGAGGGCCTGTGAAGAGCACCGAACTTTACAGGCTTAAGCTGATCGTAAGCCACCATCCGTGCCAGGGGAACATCATCGTGTCCAATCTTGACGTGAGCCAGCTTTACTGTGTCCCTTTCTGTTATTTCCAAAATCCTGCAAATATAAACATTCATTACCTTAAGTTGCATCACTATTATAATATAACATAGGGTAGCCCCATCAAAACATGTGTGTCCGGATGAGATGGAGAAAGTAGTGAAAGCATGCATAAGCAGTTTGGTATCGGTGTGACAGTGAAAAAGTGGATTGTGGAGTGGGTGAAGCATGGGGCACTGAGATGGTGTGGACCTGTGAGAATGAATATGTGAAGAGAGAGTATGAGGGAAGGAAATGGAGAAGCCAATATTTCATTAAAAAAAAAAAAAAAAGAATATGTGAAGAGAGAGTATGAGGGAAGGAAATGGAGAAGCCAATATTTCATTAAAAAAAAAAAAGAATATGTGAAGAGAGAGTATGAGGGAAGGAAAGGGTGAAGCCAATATTTCATTACAAAAAAAAAGAATATGTGAAGAGAGAGTATGAGGGAAGGAAATGGTGAAGCCAATATTTCATTACAAAAAAAAAGAATATGTGAAGAGAGAGTATGAGGGAAGGAAATGGTGAAGCCAATATTTCATAACAAAAAAAAGAATATGTGACGTGAGAGTATGAGGGAAGGAAATGGTGAAGCCAATATTTCATTACAAAAAAAAAGAATATGTGAAGAGAGAGTCTGAGGGAACCAAATGGAGAAGCCAATATTTCATTACAAAAAAAAAGAATATGTGAAGAGAGAGTATGAGGGAAGGAAATGGTGAAGCCAATATTTCATTACAAAAAAAATAAAATGTGAAGAGAGTATGAGGGAAGGAAATGGAAGCCAATATTTAATTACAAAAAAAAAAGAATATGTGAAGAGAGAGTATGAGGGAAGGAAATGGAAGCCAATATTTCATTACAAAAAAAAAGAATATGAAGAGAGAGTATGAGGGAAGGAAATGGTGAAGCCAATATTTCATAAAAAAAAAGAATATGTGAAGAGAGAGTATGAGGGAAGGAAATGGTGAAGCCAATATTTCATTACAAAAAAAAAAAAAGAATATGTGAAGAGAGAGTATGAGGGAAGGAAATGGTGAAGCCAATATTTCATTACAAAAAAAAAGAATATGTGAAGAGAGAGTATGAGGGAAGCCAATATTTCATTACAAAAAAAAAAAGAATATGTGAAGAGAGAGTATGAGGGAAGGAAATGGTGAAGCCAATATTTCATTACAAAAAAAAAAAGAATATTTGAAGAGAGTATGAGGGAAGGAAATGGAAGCCAATATTTCATTAAAAAAAAAAGAATATGTGAAGAGAGAGTATGAGGGAAGGAAATGGTGAAGCCAATATTTCATTACAAAAAAAAAAAGAATATGTGAAGAGAGAGTATGAGGGAAGGAAATGGTGAAGCCAATATTTCATTACAAAAAAAAAAGAATATGTGAAGAGAGAGTATGAGGGAAGGAAATGGTGAAGCCAATATTTCATTACAAAAAAAAAAGAATATGTGAAGAGAGAGTATGAGGGAAGGAAATGGTGAAGCCAATATTTCATTACAAAAAAAAGAATATGTGAAGATAGAGTATGAGGGAAGGAAATGGTGAAGCCAATATTTCATAAAAAAAAAAAGAATATGTGAAGAGAGAGTATGAGGGAAGGAAATGGTGAAGCCAATATTTCATAAAAAAAAAAGAATATGTGAAGAGTGAGTATGAGGGAAGGAAATGGTGAAGCCAATATTTCATTACAAAAAAAAGAATATGTGAAGAGAGAGTATGAGGGAAGGAAATGGAAGCCAATATTTCATTACAAAAAAAAAAAGAATATGTGAAGAGAGAGTATGAGGGAAGGAAATGGTGAAGCCAATATTTCATTAAAAAAAAAGAATATGTGAAGAGAGAGTATGAGGGAAGGAAATGGTGAAGCCAATATTTCATAAAAAAAAAAGAATATGTGAAGAGAGAGTATGAGGGAAATGGTGAAGCCAATATTTCATAAAAAAAAGAATATGTGAAGAGAGAGTATGAGGGAAGGAAATGGTGAAGCCAATATTTCATAAAAAAAAAAGAATATGTGAAGAGAGAGTATGAGGGAAGGAAATGGTGAAGCCAATATTTCATAAAAAAAAAAAAAGAATATGTGAAGAGAGAGTATGAGGGAAGGAAATGGAGAAGCCAATATTTCATAAAAAAAAAGAATATGTGAAGAGAGAGTATGAGGGAAGGAAATGGTGAAGCCAATATTTCATAAAAAAAAAAGAATATGTGAAGAGAGAGTATGAGGGAAGGAAATGGAGAAGCCAATATTTCATTAAGAATAAATAAATCTGCAATGAAATTTTAGTAACCCTTTCATTGATAAATGTTTGCAGTGGGCATTAGGCGTATTTGCTGGTGGCGCTAAACACTCGCTGTGAGCTCCAGCTGCACTCAAATCTCCCACATGTGAGTGTTCCATAACTAATTCTCATAACACAGGTCCGATTGCCAATAGAGTGGGTTCTTCACTAAATTTGGTGGAAAATCATGTCAGCCAAGCACAGAAAATCTACGGATGAGCAAGTGGTGGATATTCTTGCCCAATATAGTGACATTTTTGCACAGCTTCACCTATCACTTGACTCATATTTTGACCAAATAGTTGTAAAGTTTGCAGTTGGCAATACTCCCTTGCCAGCACCCATCATCAAGAGATCTACAGTAGTTGCCTTGCGGCTGACCGTCACGCACACATAAATGTACATCTTCACAGGAAACACCCCTGAACGTGCCTGTATTTTCGCAGGAGAGCTTACATTACCGAATATTATAAATCTTGGCCTCCTCTTTCCAATGGTGTTTTGTTTTTTAGCTGTGATAAATAGTTTTTTATACAAAGGTTAAAAGCGAGCACTAGCGTCACTTGCTGGTGGTGCTAAAAGCTCGCTGTGAACGCGCCTGAGGGAGTCTCATTGTGAGCGCTTAGCAATGAAAGGGTTAAGAAAGATAATTAATATTATTTTGTGGAGACAATGGAAACAGTTGAGAAAGGTTCTGGTGATCTCAATTAATGGCTGGACCCCACAGCTGGGCGAGTGCTCCATTGCCAGCCAGAGTTGTGGTGTCTCCCTAATCATGCCACTGCTGAATTCCACAACGCTGCAGCCTGTTGTTACCTCTCTGTAAAGACAGTTGATGGAGGCTCAAGGCTCTGCCCTCAACACTACTAGAAAGAGGAAAAGTTCATACATGAGAGAAGCATCAACTAAAACATGCATACATCACAACATAGGTACATGAGGAAACACAATCACTACTGAACTGAAACATGCCCATAAAAGACAACAGGAAAAATATGCAATCTAACAGCACACATAATATAGGTACCATGCTTAAATGTAGTCAACTGTCAACTATGTTTTATGGAAGTTGTGGAGGCAAAATTTGCAATAGTGTGTTGTTGTCAATTAGTATAACATTATATTCAAAAGCCATTCATATATAAACTACAAATTTCTCTTACCCACTCCAAAGTGGATCACATCTTACTGGATTAGTAAAACTAAAATTACATATTCAAATGCCATTCATAGATTAGCAAAAAATGTCACTCACCTAAATGGGCCAGTCCACAGTGGATCACACTGTCCACCTTTGCGTGCAATGTTGGCTGCCTGGCGTTTCAGCACAAGCTGGCCCACATGCAGTGCAAAGCTTTTGACCCCCTTGGATTTTTTCTTTTCGTATGCCTTTTTTGCCTTGGCATGTGCTTTTGTTTGGTTGATCTAAGCCTATAAATTTAATACTTATTAAAAGAGAGTAAAACCAATATATGGAAATTACTACAAATCCATGTAATAATGTACTACCAAAATACAATTACATTATGTCAGCAAGTAATACATGCTACAAATTGTAATTTCCATTCAAAAGAGACTATTATAAGTAAAGTCAAGACTCACCTTTTCATATGCCTTTTCGTAGGTGGTTGCATGGTCTTCTACAAATTCCTCAAGCTTGCCATCTTCTATGATGTCAGTGTCAGAGTCCACACCTTTGATCTGAGGGAAGGCAAATTTACATGAACTACATAATCAATAAGACATACTGGTCATCATGAAATACGTATTACACAAGCTACATATAGTTGGACAATGCAAACGTCCCCATAAGTTTATTCAGTAGTGCTAAAAATAATTCTGTTGATTTTTATCATTACGGTTTTGAAGCTTACATGAATCATATAGTGTTTTCTGCATATTCCCTCTCTGACTAAAAATGTGATGCACACCAATAACTGTTACTTTTAGGCATTACATGCACCAAAAACAATGTTTATACTGACCTCCAAAAGTGTGTGGGCTTCCCGACCAAACATTAGGAAAAATGGTGTGTACTTCGTAGCTGACTGTGGCTGAGCGTTTATTGAGAAAATGATGTCATGCAGACTCTCGTCCCAGTTTTTGCCACGGTCAACCAACAGCTTGCTTACTCGGCGTTTCACCATACCGTTTACTCTTTCCACCAAACCTAGAAATGGATACCAATCTTAAGAACCAAATAAAAGCCACATAACTCAACTCATATGATATCAGGAAATGTGTTCAAACTGATCTGCCATATCACTATCACAGCAACATTACTGTTTTATAATCCCACTGTTATAGAAGCTCAGTGAAAATAAATCTGCTACACCTGAGACTGTTTGCTGTGCAGTTCCTTTACAGTGCCCATACTCTAATGGGGACCTGATCTGCATGACATTCCAAGGCAAGAAAAGCACAAGAATAGTAGTACTTTAGACCAAACAAAGCTGTTTATGTACTGCAGTGACTATGCCTGATGAACATCCTCCCATAACCAACTCGGTAAGGAGTGGCTCTCCCGACACTCTCGTCACAGGTTCAATCCCAGGCAGCCGGCGAATACTCTCTCCTTGTGATTAGTCTCTCGTGTGATTTGATACACGCAGAGGACGTGCGAGAGTAATAGGAAAAGAGAACAGAAAATCTCGTCATTAAATTGATAATACTTGGTAAATAGTAAGTGAACTGTTATGCCCTGGATGATAAGCACCACCACTTTATTAGAGGAAAGCTGTTAACAAAACTTTTACTAAATGATTCCCTAAGCAGTGCCAGATAAAACTTAAGCTAATAAAAGCTGGTTCCCAAGTTGTGTTAATTGAAGCATCCTGCTTCAAAGTATACTGTATAATTAAGCCAAACTAACCATTGGTCTGGGGATGATAAGCACTGGAGACACACCTTTTTATTCCCATTTGCTGGCAGAAGTCATTGTTGATCTGAAAGTATGAGGCATTGCATGTAAAAATATTGCACACATTGTAGAAACTGTCAATGATCGAGTAATTTTCAACAAACCGTAAGATTAATTATATGTGTTAATCATCCTAACACATTTATGTAGCTTATAGCCATGGGTTGAGTAATCCGTTCACGCTACACTAAACACTAAAGAAAATATTAAACTTTCCACAAGAAGTCATGGCGGGGTGACAACTACTGTTGTGGCAGGACTGCACGGCAGCAAATGAATGTGTGACAGGGATCAGGGGACATGAATGTCCTCTCCTTCAGCTGACAGTAAGGAGGTGGTGTTCCTTCCCCCCTACTTGGTTACAGTATGGGAGGTACAAAATAGTGCACAACCATTATCATAAGTTCAAAATTTCCTGATTTAACCGAACTGAAAAATTGGTGAGGCCTATTAAGTATGGACAACCTTTCAAAGTGACTATCTAAAGAAGTCATACATGTAGTATATCATACCTTACCACCAGTAGATTTTATGAATGCCAAGCTGTGTTCAGGTGCTTAAAGAGCAAAAGGCGAAGCTAAGAAACTACAAAGCAACAGATGTAACTAAGGCAGAACACTGCAATATTACAGTTAAAACAGAATACAATATATATATATATATGTATATATATATATATATATATATATATATATATATATATATATATATATATATATATATATATATATATATATATATATATATATATATATATATATATATATATATATATATATATATATATATATATATATATATATATATATATATATATATATATATATATATATATATATATATATATATATATATATATATATATATATATATATATATATATATATATATATATATATATATATATATATATATATATATTGTCAATTTCAAAAGCTCCAGTATTATACCTGTCATTCTAAATGATCCATACCTTATTACAAAACTCCTTCCCTTGATCAGAGATGAGGCGTTTTGGTGCTCCCAATCTGTGAAAACATAAACACACACCATATGGTACAGCGAGCTTACACATTCTCCCTCATGGACCTTACAGTGCCATAAATATTTTACATAAAATATATTTTGTGTATGTTTATGCTTATTCTACCTAAGAATACTGTAAAGGAAATACTATTGATATCTTATTACACTAAGGATTGTCCCATTGGAATACAAAGACCTACAAAACCAGTACGTATCAATGAAATTCATCTTACATGCTTATGTACTGCTTGATGCAATTGTTGACACCTGTCCCATCCTTTCTTGGAAGAGGGAACAACAGTACATATTTGGTGAAGTAATCCACAATTGTCAATACGTACTGACTCCCACTCTTGGTCATCGCTAGTGGTCCTGTAATACAGTGAAAATATATCAGTATACATGTAGTGGCATATTTCCTCCCCACGATGGATATCATTTAGCTGAAAAACATGAGGAGCAGCACTGTAATGACTTACTATGTGGTGGCAGAAAACAGATAATAAAGGTGTCATTACAATGGAACACTGAATGCTAAGTTGTTTTGTTTCAAAATATTGTGGAAAATTAAATTGTGGCAATTGTAAATGTAACAGTATTTACTGCATCAAAGTATCTTCTATCATCATCCCTTAACTCATCATTTCTAAATCAATGAAGTCAATTGAGAAATCCATCGCAGAGCAACACTCTGTCATTTGTAAGATCTCTTAAGATACAAAATTCCACATGCAAAAACCATTATCTTATCTGGTGTGAGGATGGTAAGATTTTATAGTAATATAAATAAGGCATACAAAACCTACTGAACCAAACTCCTAAGTGCAGGGGATGTGAGGATTACTGGCCAGGGCATGAAGCAGGGGAGGTTAAACCCTAAAGGGCGGGTGACAGGGTTTTCTGGTCCGACTTTTTCCGCCATAATTTTGAAGTTTGTGCGAGGATTTATGGCTTTCACTGTACATTCCACCCTTTAGGTTTTAATTTGTCAGAAAAAGGTAACAGTTAGGCTAATTAAGTGCAGCTGCTATTTCTTATAACCTAATAACAGTAACTGGGGCCCTAATGCTAGTGGCAACCACATAACAAAAATAAGTAAGAGAAAGCAGTAAATGTGATACAGAGGTCATTGCAGGGAACATGCCATCATAGAGTGAACTATTAGCCAACATAAGTGTGAGAAAGTAATGTGTTTATGTACACACAATAATAAGAAACAGTAAGAAGAGGGACCATACTTCCTGATGTGAAACCTTAGCAAAAGTAAATAAATGAGTTACATTTTTACAGGTAAAATATAATATATTTCACGATGTTCACCTAAAACTTTTAAGACACCATAAAACATGCAAGGGTTCATCATGCATCTTAAAATCTCATATGCATTCTAATAAACTAGAAACTGATTGCCCTTCATTATACTGGATGAGGTCCTGGACAAGATGAGCATGTCATGTCGCCGAACTGTATTTGTCACTGCCTGCTTGCAACACTACCTTAGCTTTTCCTGTAATAACATGTAAATCCTGAAATCAATTTCTCATATCTGTATATATATATATATATATATATATATATAGATATATATATGTATATATATATATATATATATATATATATATATATATATATATATATATTCCACTAGATCTAGCCTTAACCTATTGCTCAAGAAATTATGGTAAATTGAAAACAAGCATGGAAATCCATGTGACAATAGCTGGAATTTACATAATGGACAATTAATATGCTACACTAATGTAGTTTGACAAATAGTGATGACACTAACAATTATACTAAATTTTGACAATCATCAGCTTCAGTACATTGATAAAAAATATCAAAATCTTCAGTCTTAAACAACATTATGACAGATACTGCACACATGTATAAATAACTATAATCTGTTTCATTCCGTCTGTCCACCAACAAAGCATGAAAGAAATGGACTAAACATTATTAAATATTATCCATTGATGTAGAGGCGATAAATACACCAAAACACTTACCAATAAGATCCATGCCTACGACTTCCATGGGTTGAGACACCTTAATTTGTTTAAGTGTGGGAGCTTGTGTCTTTACAACCTCAAAAGTCTGGCAAGTTGTACAAGTTGATATCTGAAAAAAGTAAAGAAAGGATGTAGTAAACCTGAAAGGTAGGCAGGGTTATTGTGCTTCTATCCTGATTCTGTAAAGAATTGTAGCTGTGGCATAATTATTTTTGATGTGTTGCTAATATCAAGTATTAAATGGAAATAACACTATCACCTTGTGTTGTGTTGCTGACTTTAAACAGAAGGCAGACAAAATTATTATATACTGTCTTGGTGGATTTTTTTTTTTTTAAACATAGGAAGCAGCTCAAGGGCACAAAAAAAAAAAGATAATGAAAAAAAAAGCCCGCTTTTCGCTGCTTCCCCAAAAAAGAATTGATAGATATATCCAAATCGATCAATTTCGGGAGGAGAGGTGTCCTGATATCCTCCTCTTGAAAGAGTGCAAGTCATAGGCAGAAGGAAATACAGATAAAGGAAGATTGTTCCAGAGTTTACCAGCATGAGGGATGAAAGAGTGGAGATGCTGGTTAACTCTTGCATAAGGGGTTTGGACAGAATAGGGATGAGCATGAGTAGAAAATTGCGTGCAGCGGGGCTGCGGAGGGGTGAGGCATGCAGTTAGCAAGTTCAGAAGAGCAGTCAGCGTGGAAATATCAATAAAAAATAGAAAGAGATATTAGCATTATTAAAGAGAAACAGATAGTACAGTATGCATTTCAGTAATATACTACATATTTTATATTCTGAGTGTGAAATTTGTTAATTCCTAAACCTATGATCTGAACCTTCACTTTTGTGGACTTCAAAAAATACAACTAATAACTAAAATATACACAGATAAAAGTGCAATAAAACTTTTACCTGAAGGTGTTATTTACTTACATATGCAATGACGTCCCTTGACATACCAAGCCAGTAATAATGGTCAGAAATCCTGGACTTGGTTTTATCAATACCAACATGACAGCCACTTGTGACATGATAAAAAGCAGAATATCAATCACTTCTCCCAGTGTTGAAGGAATCTGAACCCATGTGTTTCTTCTCTTGCGATACAGCTGGTTCTCTGTAACACAAGGATAACTTTACCACATGTAAAAGTAATGGTATTATATACTGCTTTACAGCATCCATGAAACAATCAAACCTTAACCGTTTCATTGAATAGATCTCAACATTTTCACAGTTGAACTAGGTTGAAAAATTTAGAAATAACAATGATATAAATTTCTTAATTTTCAAGGGGGTTAAGACGCAAAGCCTTAAGTTAGGAGATTAGTTAGGTTAGATTTGATTTAATTTTAAAATTTACTGTTTCTTCATTAGAAAATTCTGTGAGTGAGGGGATTTAGCACAGCAGTTGAAGGACAAAATAACAGTTATGGCGAGGCACCCTGAGTGGCAGCCCTGACCATCGCTGGCCAGGCCTATTATTTCAGTAATATAGAATGTGATTTTGACAAGAAACTGTTATATTAATTCAAAACTCAACAAAAATTTTCAAATTGGGTGCAAGTCTTTACAATGCTTCCCTTGTCTGCATTGTGTATCTGTTTGTCCAAGCCAAGTGTGAGGAGCTTTGGGCATGATTTTGAGTGTTCATAAGGACAGCTGATTCCATTTTAGCCAAATGTACAGTCTTTTTTTTATGGTATAATTACAGGTCCTTCAAAAATGACTTCTTTTCTCCACTTGGTAGCTCAACACCTCTGCCTCTGTTGTTCTGGCTTCTGGGAAATTGTGTGCCTTTAGGGTGAAGGAGTGTCTTTGTCTACTGGCCTCTAGTCTCCCTCCCCTTGACCATGTATCTCTTCCACTATTTTATGGATTTCCCATGGAGATTAGCGTTTGCAGTGTTGTGTGTGCCACTGATGGTCTGCAACCGTGCAGATTGCATACATTCTTCATTCTCACTAGCCAGGGTGTCATAATCTGCGTAACACTGCCAAGCACATCATGTGCTGCCAGGTGCAGGGTAATTACCCTGTTTTTTGGGTAATCTGAACACTATCAGGGTAATGGGTAGAAGCATAGACAAAGACAGATTTCTAGAGTAATTTCACCACAGACTGCAAAACCCTCTGAAATCTAGCTATTTAGGAGAGAGAGAGAGAGAGAGAGAGAGAGAGCGCACCGACCTATACATTGAATATAACATAGTACTACATACTCACAAACTGAAGTCAGTCCTCATGAGTCATGATGCTAGGATCCATCAGGATTCTTTTAATGTAATTTTCTTAATATAGTCACCAAACACTTTAATTTCTATTCTCAGGCATGACATGGTTTACCAACAACTCTACACAGCAGTACACACTGATGAGTATGAATATTACATTTTGACCATATATATATATATATACCGTATATATATATATATATATATATATATATATATATATATATATATATATATATATATATATATATATATATATATATATATATATAGTGTGTGTGTGTGTGTGTTTATGTATAAAACAGATGGCAAACTGAGTAATTTTAAAGCAAACAGGGTAATTTTAAGGGGGAAAGTAGGGTAATTTGCCCACTTGACCTGGCAGCACATGGCTGGCCTGCCTTGGGTGCCTTTGTTCACATCATGGGTGGCCATCTTTGTAGTGTTCTATTTTTGTACAGCCACAGCACTTCCTAGACACTTATGGCCATTTCCTTAAGTGGCCCAGGCCTTCTTTTTCCCTTTCATAGTTCTTAATGAAGGGGATTTCCTTAGGGATGGTAGATAAATTCTGATAATTATGTGGGGGGGGCAAGACTGGGTATGACCTGCCCTAGCCTGAGCTGACCTTCAGCCCTGGAACCATAAAACACAAACCACTGTATTGCTCAGCTTGTGGCTGCCACTTTCCACGGGTGCTATTCAGGCTGACTGGCTTTTTCAACAAACCAGAGTTTATTAAATGCAAGAGTACCCCTTTGTTGTTTCCCCGAAACAATAAACTATTTTCACTCGATCAGTACTCACCTTTTATCATGTGATGTTCCCTCTGTCTTCTCAAAATTCTCCTTTGATTTCCAGTCAAGCCTGGTGGATACTGGTTGTTAAGAATTAGTTGCTTAAGCGGGACTAAATTCTCATTAAAATGGAAAATCCTGTCGCGGAGATCCGAAGCCATTGTTGTGGTGGACACTCTGGCGTGAGACTGCTATCAGCTGGCCTTTGTTTGTTTATGTTCGCTCCGACACCGGGGACCCGACGGGGGGGGGAGGACATTTAGGCGGGGGAGGACACTATGGCGTGTAACACCGGTATCATAAGACACTTTTGCTTCCCACATCAGCTATTTCAAAAGGCCAAAGAGGGGGTCAGTCGGGTTCTAATGAGCGTTTCTTGAGGTTCACGGTGCGGAAGAATGGTTAAACTACCACCAGGGTCATAAAACTACTCCTGGATATACCCACAACTCCGAGGAAAGCCTTGTCAAATATATGTCTTATAATGCGACCTTATGTATCATCTATTTTAGGGGGTTTATGTCATGGCAAAAATTTGGCCCGTCGCTGCTACACGGTAAAGCCATAAAATTGGCCTGTCGCTGCTACCAGGTTAATTGTATTTTGACGCTCTGACCTCACACGGCACGGCTAGTCTAGTCTCGCATTGGCTGGGCTCCTGCGTGAGGACTAAGCCTGTATTGCACCCAGCAGCACATACATGGCAAGGCTTTCGGAGGAGTCTGGGGCATTTCCAGGGGTAGTTTAATGACCCTTCTGGTAATGTGACTTCTGTACCATGATCAGAAGAAATGCACATTTGAGAAGGCTTTCGGATGAGTTTTGCGCATTTCCAGGGGTAGTTTAATGACCCTGGTGGTAGTGTGACCCTTCTTCTGTACCATGAACCTGAAAAACACACATTTAAGAAGGCTTTCGGAGGAGTTTGAGGCATTTCCAGGGGTAGTTTAATGACCCTGGTGGTAGTGTGACCATTCTTCTGAACCATGAACTTGCCAAAACATTCAATAAGACTTAACTGACCTCATTTTTGGCCTTTGGAAATATCTGATGTGAGGGAGTGAGGCATCTAAGTATACCTACCTTAGTAACCTTTCTTTAGCAGCTCTTAGGATGAAGATTCTGTACGTCAGTAAGGGAGGAAAATACATTCGTTGAAGGAGATTTTATACCTTAGGGAAGTGTCTAAAGGAGTGAGCTACTCAACCCATTGTGGAGGTTAGCTTTAAGAGGTGGAGGACTTCCTCTCTCCTGTTGAGTGCCTCATGGTGTGCCTGGTAATTAAGATTATATAAATGTTCTTGTCTATCATATAGTATTTTGTTCATCCTCTCTCTCTCTCTCTCTCTCTCTCTCTCTCTCTCTCTCTCTCTCTCTCTCTCTCTCTCTCTCTCTCTCTCTCTCAATAAATCCACTCTCCTCAATAAATCCTCTCTCTCTCTCTCTCTCTCTCTCTCTCTCTCTCTCTCTCTCTCTCTCTCTCTCTCTCTCTCTCTCTCTCTCTCTCTCTCTCTCTCTCTCTCTCTCCTCAATAAATCTTCTCAATAAATCCTCTCTCTTCTCAATAAATCTCCTCTCTCTCCTCAATAAATCCCCTCTCTCTCTCCTCAATAAATCCCCTCTCTCTCTCCTCAATAAATCCTCTCAATAAATCTCCTCTCTCTCCTCAATAAATCTCCTCTCTCTCCTCAATAAATCCTCTCCTCAATAAATCCCCTCTCTCTCTCCTCAATAAATCCTCTCTCAATAAATCCTCTCTCTCTCTCTCTCTCTCTCTCTCTCTCTCTCTCTCTCTCTCTCTCTCTCTCTCTCTCTCTCTCTCTCTATATATATATATATATATATATATATATATATATATATATCCTCAATAAATCCCCTCTCTCCTCAATAAATCCTCTCTCTCTCTCTCTCTCTCTCTCTCTCTCTCTCTCTCTCTCTCTCTCTCTCTCTCTCTCTCTCTCCTCAATAAATCCTCTCTCCTCAATAAATCCTCTCTCCTCAATAAATCCTCTCTTCTCAATAAATCCCCTCTCACCTCAATAAATCCCCTCTCTCCTCAATAAATCCCCTCTCTCCTCAATAAATTCTCTCTCTCTCTCTCTCTCTCTCTCTCTCTCTCTCTCTCTCTCTCTCTCTCTCTCTCTCTCTCTCTCTCTCTCTCTCTCTCAATAAATCTCCTCTCTCTCCTCAATAAATCCTCTCTTCTCAATAAATCCCCTCCTCAATAAATCCTCTCTCTCAATAAATTCTCTCTCTCTCTCTCTCTCTCTCTCTCTCTCTCTCTCTCTCTCTCTCTCTCTCTCTCTCTCTCTCTCTCTCCTCAATAAATCTTCTCAATAAATCCTCTCTCTTCTCAATAAATCTCCTCTCTCTCAATAAATCTCCTCTCTCTCTCCTCAATAAATCTCCTCTCTCTCCTCAATAAATCCTCTCTCTCTCCTCAATAAATCCTCTCAATAAATCTCCTCTCTCTCCTCAATAAATCCTCTCCTCTCTCTCCTCAATAGATCCTCTCCTCAATAAATCCCCTCTCTCTCTCCTCAATAAATCCCCTCTCTCTCTCCTCAATAAATCCTCTCTCTCTCTCTCTCTCTCTCTCTCTCTCTCTCTCTCTCTCTCTCTCTCTCTCTCTCTCTCTCTCTCTCTATATATATATATATATATATATATATATCCTCAATAAATCCCCTCTCTCCTCAATAAATCCTCTCTTCTCTCTCTCTCTCTCTCTCTCTCTCTCTCTCTCTCTCTCTCTCTCTCTCTCTCTCTCTCTCTCTCTCTCTCTCTCTCCTCAATAAATCCTCTCAATAAATCTCCTCTCTCTCCTCAATAAATCCTCTCTCCTCAATAAATCCTCTCTTCTCAATAAATCCCCTCTCTCCTCAATAAATCCCCTCTCTCCTCAATAAATCCCCTCTATCTCCTCAATAAATCCTCTCTCTCTCTCTCTCTCTCTCTCTCTCTCTCTCTCTCTCTCTCTCTCTCTCTCTCTCTCTCTCTCTCCTCAATAAATCTCCTCTCTCTCCTCAATAAATCCTCTCTTCTCAATAAATCCCCTCCTCAATAAATCCTCTCTCTCAATAAATTCTCTCTCTCTCTCTCTCTCTCTCTCTCTCTCTCTCTCTCTCTCTCTCTCTCTCTCTCTCTCTCTCTTCAATAAATCCTCTCTCTTCTCAATAAATCCCCTCTCTCTCTCCTCAATAAATCCCCTCTCTCTCTCTCTCTCTCTCTCTCTCTCTGACACGGGTTCCGGACAAAAGTTCGTATAGAAAAACTTCATCTGGCAATAATTCGAAGGATAAAGTTCGTTTGCCATAAGTACGTAGAGTATAAAGTTCGTCATGTCAAAAGTTCGTAATGGGAAAAAATCGTAAAGGAAAAAAATCGTAAGCTTAAATGTTCGTCGTGCAAATGTTCGGTAGAAAGACGATCGTACACGTAAAAGTTTGTATGGAAAACGTTCGTATGCAAATGTTCGTACGCAACTGTTCGTACGCAAATATCCGTCAGAGATAAAGTTCGTATGGAATAGAAAAAAACTTTGTATGGCAATAATTCGTATGGTAAAGTTCGTTTGATTCTAGGACCAAAGTACGCATGGAAATAGTTTGTACAGAGAGAGAGAGAAAAAATAATGTGTGTGTGTGCATTTTTTAACATAACTGGGGACCAAAAGGTCTCCCGTGGTGAAAAACTGGTCCAGTAAGAAACTTTTTAAGGTACTGGGCGACAAGATCTTTAGTCTTGAAATAATTCCTGGAGGCAGTGGCTCATCTTGTCAGTGTGTATTATTTTGCATTAATGAGGGCGGTGGCGGCAGAGTGCAAAGTTATGATGTTGGTTGTTGGTAGCGGAGGTGATGGTGGTTGTCAGCAGGGTTGGCTCTTAGCGACACCCCCATTTTTCACGGGTTTCGGACAAAAATTCGTATAGAAAAGCTTCGTGTCGCAAGTATCCATAGCAACTCAGGGCCGCTTTCACAGTCGTTTTGTTTGTTTTGATCGCCGCTTTAATTAAAATTTCCACTTAAAACTGGCCGATGGGGTAGTGGCGGCTGCAGGGTTAGCCTAGCCCCGCACCTTACCACACACTCTCAACACCTTGCTTCCTCTGCAGCCGCCACTACCCCATAGGCCAGTTTCACATGGAAAACTATAGCGTCGATCGGCGCCGTAGGTAACGATCAAAACAAACAAAACGACTGAAAGCGGCCCTTATTGCCATACAAACATGCTCACAAACTTTTTCCGTCCGTACTACTTTACACAAGAATTTTATCCTGACGAACATTTGCGTACGGATAATTGCACATGATTTTTTTTTCTATACTAACTTTTGTCGTTACGAATATTTTACATACGTACTTTATACCATACGAATATCTGCATACGAACTTTAGCGAACGAACTTTTACTTAAGTATTTTTGTCAGATGAACTTAATCCCTGATGCAAATTTGCGTACAAACTTTTTGCTTACGAACAATTTCATACAAAACTTTTCCATACGAACTTTTGTCGTTACGAATAATTTACATACATACTTTATACCATACGAACTTCAGCGTACGTACTTTTTCAGACGAACTTTATCCCTTACAAACATTTGCTTACAAACAATTGTGTATGAACTTTATGCATGCGAACTATTGTTGTGTTGAATTTAGACAGTGAAGAGAATTTATTATTTCCAAAAGCATGTTAATGTTTATACAGCCTATTAATCCCTCACTTGATCTGCAGATACTGCCAGAAGAAGAAGAGGAGGAGGAAGAGGATACAGAGGAATCAGTTGGTGAGTGTCAATAATAATTCTTTCCTGTTTCTCCTCCTCCCTTATCGTTATACTACCTCCTCTTAATTACATCTGTTCTCTGCCTAATCCTCCCTTCATTCTCTGATCCCCTTCCTCTTCCTCCTCTCCTTTCCACAGTTGTTTCTTCTCTCCGTCTGTTGGTTCCTCCCATGGAGGTATAATGGCTGCTGGAGTCCACATCACCGGAATCTCAGCTTCCATTAATTATGTGAGCAATATATTAGCCACACTCTCAACCCTCTCGCTTCCTCTGCAGCCGCCACCACCCCATAGGCCAGTTTCACATGGAAAACTATAGCATCGATCGGCGCCATTGGTAACGATCAAAACAAAGGATCCCTAAGTGCCGAAAGTCTGTCATAAGCAGCCTGAATTTACTAATTCACCTAAAGTAACCTTACTCTGTCTTGAATGACCCTAAACTAATGTAATTCACTCCCATCTTACCTAAAACTACAGTTGAATTACCTAAACTTGCCTTAAAATAATCCCTAAACGAAATTCACTCCAAGGTAACCTGAATCTGACCTATCCTGACATTACCTTAATATCCTAACCTTACCTTAACTTATACTGACCATACCCTTAAGTGAGTGTTTCAGGACTGTAAAGAAATATATTTACAATAAATTCCCAAGTATTCAACAAGTGCCTCACTAAGCAAAGAGTAGTTGGCGTTGTTTTTCGCCGAATTTGCTTATCACTCTCGTGACTGAACAGGGGGGGATATCATAGTGGACATAGAGGAGGGCAAGTCCGTTCAGGCGCTCTTTGCCAACGGTACTCCTCAACTAGGTGTTAAGCCTTTTCAATGCTGAGAAAGACCTCTCGTTGGAGACTGGAAGCGTCAACAGAGTTTTCAAGAGAATGGCGAGATTGGGGAACACGCTGGTGCTGGCGTGTGCCTGGGCTTCTTTGATAGTTTGGAAGACCAAAACAGATAATGCCCAGTGCCTTCACGAGTGTCAGGGATTCCATGTCGAGCTCGTAGAGCTTCTCCGCTTGAAGCACAGCTGCAACATCCGTTTCGAGGCCATTGAGGAGTTGCTTGAGCTGATCGAAGTGCGACAGGCACTGTGTAGTCGCCGAACCGACTCTTCAACTCAGCCAAGACGTGGTCCACGAATGGAATGTACACCGCCCGGCGGTAGCACTCCTCAGCATTCTCGCACGGAACATTTGATCGCTGGGTCTGTCGTCCACAGAGTCGTGGCACAGGGATGGTGTCATGCGATGACCCCACCTCTACCAAAAGCTCTTCCGCTTTCATGAACACATCGTGGAAATGATTCTCCACATCTGCTCTGAACTTGCCAAAAATGGTCTCGATGCCACGAATCGGGCATAGGCTGACACCAGGTCGCCATCTTTTCTCTGAAGAGTTCGGCTTGGCTTGAGAGTATGCGCCAATGTACACTCCACTACAACCAGTCCAACGAGAAAGCGGGGAACATGTATGGCGATGAGAAGGAGCCCAGCGGTGGCGTCAAGTTCTTCCTTGAGAAAAACATCAATGACAGGCAGAAATTCAACAAAAACCAGCACTGCGTCATGCCTCTCAATCCACCTGGTGGGGCACAGGGGAACAAGCTCTTCGCGCTTGGCCGAGGTAAGCTTGACAACCTCTGTGAAGCGGAGACAGTGCATATTTGAAGAATGAATGAAGTTGCACACCTCGGTCAGTGTTTGAAGAGCGATCTTCACTTCCTTGACGTCACACGGCTTCGTCAGTACTAGATTCTGCCGGTGGTCAGAGCAGTGGATTGGCTTGGCCAGGGTGTACTTCTTCATGAGTACTGCGGCACACCCTTTGAATTTTCCCATCATGGCACTTGCTCCATCGAAACCAAGTCCCCTGCACTTGGCCATGTCCAATCCGAGGTCTTCAACGGTGCGCAAAAGGAGCCAGGCTAAACCTTTACCGGTGAGGCCTGGCGTGCACAAAGGCAAGGAAGTCTTCCCTTATTTCCTGATGATAGTGGCCTGCACTAAAATTCACTTTCTGCTTGCATGTGAGGAATGAGGTCACCCCATATCCACCCCTGGGTTACGGGTATGTGGTACGTAACGTTGGGACCTGTTCGGGTAAGCCACGAGTGCGGATCTTTGCTTTCTATCCCCAGAGTAGTCCACTGTAAGTCAGATTATACTGCTCACTGTACCAGGAATTACCTTCTGAATAAAGCCTTGAACGTAATGACGACGCACTCTGCTCGTTTGAAAAGCTGTTATGAATGTTTGGGACAGGTTACTATGGTGGCTAGGTCATTACATACTCAAATCAGGACTAGGTTTTGGGAGACAGGTCAGGTCATTTTGTTGTAGACTTGTGATACTGGGCTGGACTGCACTGGGTACACCATCGCACGCTGAAGTTGTTGCGCACAATTTATAATGATATTTTTTTGGAGTGACAGGCTTTTTTTCATTATTGGTTCTTTTTTTTCTTGAACTGTTTACTGTAAACAAAAAGTATGTTAATGTTTATGTTGTAGTACGCTACCGGGCTCTCAAGGAGGTTTAAGACTGATTCGTCGTAGCGACAACTGACTTAATATTCTGGTACTTCAAGAGTATTTGAAGGAGCTCGTAGTTGGGGTGATGAAACGTTGTCGCTTTTTATATTTAATTTTAACTTATTTTAACACTTTGAATAACAAAATAATATAAAATACAGAATACACTTCAATCAGACCCAGCGGGTCGTCAGGCCTCGCACACTGCCTGTTAAGGGACAAGTAACGTCCTACTTCAATACTAGTTGCAATCCTAAATATTTCTTATTACACATACACTGAAGATATATACTCTTATAATCTAAACAATACCACTATACACAATGGACACTAGTGCGCTTTCCTTTACGGTACAACACTTCACTTTCTACTCACGACAGCGTAGATGAACACGACACATATTGTGTCTAAAATTTAGAGGACACGTGAGTGTCGGTCAGAAATATTTCTAGTTCTGCCCCGAGTACTCGAGGAACCCCTTATATGGGCGATTGCCTACGTCACTATACGTCATCACTACGTCATACCTATTGACTGGGTACACAAGGCTCCTGCACTGAGGGTGCACTCCTTTCCCTATGATATTGTTACATCCTCTATGGTTATAGCACATAAGAGTGAATATTCATGAGTAGTGTTATTTTACATGACTTCCGTTTACATGATTCTCGTCCTTATAGTCTTTAGCGTGGTGCTGTCGTTGGGTGAAGTGGGCGGTTTCGGGAAGCCGGCAGAGCGCCGGCTGTATGGTGGCCAGACGCCCCTTTTTGCTTCCTGTGTGTTTTGATAATGATTTGTTCTTCTCACTGTCGCCTCGCTGTGCTGTGTTCTTCAAATTGTTCTTAAAGTTGGATGTATTCTAACGTTCTACGTCGCTTTCGTCTTCCTTGTTTATTTGTGATGGATGTACTGGGTCAGTTGACGTTACTGCGTCTGTGTTAGTGGATGCAGCGCCCTGCAAGTACCACATTTACACAGTTAATTGACACCGAACTTGATTTGCAGACACTACCAAACGAAGAAGAGGAGGAGGAGGACTGGGAAGAAGACGAGGAACACAGGAGGAGCCCATTGGTGAGTGTTGATTTATTTTTTCTAAAATGGTTAACGAGCAGTCAAGGAATTTTTATAATAAGGAGGGAAAGTGTGATGTTTTTTTGTAGTTTTGTCAAGTTGTTGAGGGTGAGAAGGCCCCCATTAGATAGCTTACACTATAGCTGGTCTGTTTCGTTAGGGGGGTCCATGGGCGCAAAGGGGGGATTATATACATCCATTTAGACTTTGTGGATCATTTTTAGTGGAGGTAATTCTCTCTCTCTCTCTCTCTCTCTCTCTCTCTCTCTCTCTCTCTCTCTCTCTCTCTCTCTCTCCATTATCTATCTTGGCCGCTTCCATTAAAATCTTTCTTATATTTTCTCACTCTCAGCAACAGCTTTCTCCCTCTCTGTTCCGTCCTTCTTGGCTCGGGGGCCTCTTAAACAAGGCGTCACAGTGCAGGGAGGCGTTAACATGAGCCCAGTCAGAGTGGGATGGACGCAGGAGAGGTTTGAATTTAATCTGGGTTTTGATGACACAATATTAACTATATCCTGGGATTGGTATAATAAGACACTTTTGCTTCTCACGTCAACTATGTTCTGTATTTCTGAAGGTCAAAGAGGAGGCAATCGGGTTCTAATGAGTGTTTCTTCATGTTTTGTATTGTAACATGAACCATTCTCAGGCAGTTTAAATGCTGGGGCTGACCTCATCCTTATTTAATTGAGTCAATGATAACTCTAGGTGGTGGTATAGAAGCATAATTACCGGTAAAATTATACAGAATTATAATATCTGCCAAAATTAATACGTAAAGCACATACTGCACCATAGCTATACGATATATGAGGATGATAGGTATCTATTTAGTAATGCTGTGATTACACTGTTAAAAATCTGCTGCAAGGCTTTGAGGCCTGTCACTAGTGGAGCCTGTGACCACATGTTGTCTGCAGACCCATTCATACGTTAGAGACAGACACACCAGTCGGCTGTGCTATTTGACGATGACTGAGGCCTTCACCGTCAAGGATAATGATGACTTTGTGGCGGTCTTGTGGGGTCTGCATTGCCACCAACTTGGGCATGTCTTTGGCCAGTATAGTAAGACAGTTTTGCTTCTTACATCAGCTATTTCTAAGGGCTAAAGAGGGGATCAGTTGGGTTGCAATGAGTGTTTTGTGGGGTTCCTGCAACTGAAGAAGGGTTAGGCCAGCACCAGGGTTATAAAACTACCCCTGGAAATGCCCACAATTCCTAGGAAGGCCTTGCCAGATGTGTGTTTCTTCAGGGTCATGGTACAGAGGAAGGGTCACACTACCACCAGGGCCACAAAACTACCCCTGGAAATGCCCACAACTCCTAGGAAATCCTTGACAAATGTGTGTTTCTATAGGTTCATGGTACAGAGGAAAGGTCACACTACCACCAGGGCCACAAAACTGCTCCTGGAAATGTTCAAAACTCCTACGAAAACCTTGGCAAATCTGTGTTTTTAGGTTCATGATACAGAGGAAGGATCAAACTACCATCGAGGTCACAAATCTACCCCTGGAAATAAAGAAAAAAACCATAAAAGGACAGAATTAGGATCAAACGACTTCAGTATAACCATTTCAAATAGTCTGTTTGGGTGTTGGATTCCCTCCCTCTCCTATGTTATCTATTGGTAATACATGAGAGGGAAAAATAAAGTGTTGGGACTGTGCAAAGTATTACGAGTTAAACCCGAGAAGTTTTGGGTCCCTCCAAAGGTCGGTTTAGGGGCCGTTTTACAGGGCCAATCCGAGGAGTTTTGGGTCCCTACAGAGTTATTCATCCCAAACTCTGTAGGGACCAGAAACTTCTCGGGTTAAAGGCTCCTCCATCAAAGCGAGAAAAATGAGAAAAAATCATCACTCACGCAAACCATTTCATAATATATATCAACGCATTTGTGATCAGTTTATGCCCGGTATCATAAGACACTTTTGCTTCCCACATCAGCTATTTCAAAAGGCCAAAGAGGGGGTCAGTCGGGTTCTAATGAGTGTTTCTTGAGGTTCACGGTGCGGAAGAATGGTTAAACTACCACCAGGGTCATAAAACTACTCCTGGATATACCCACAACTCCGAGGAAAGCCTTGTCAAATATATGTCTTATAATGCGACCTTATGTATCATCTATTTTAGGGGGTTTATGTCATGGCAAAAATTTGGCCCGTCGCTGCTACACGGTAAAGCCATAAAATTGGCCTGTCGCTGCTACCAGGTTAATTGTATTTTGACGCTCTGACCTCACACGGCACGGCTAGTCTAGTCTCGCATTGGCTGGGCTCCTGCGTGAGGACTAAGCCTGTATTGCACCCAGCAGCACATACATGGCAAGGCTTTCGGAGGAGTCTGGGGCATTTCCAGGGGTAGTTTAATGACCCTTCTGGTAATGTGACTTCTGTACCATGATCAGAAGAAATGCACATTTGAGAAGGCTTTCGGATGAGTTTTGCGCATTTCCAGAGGTAGTTTAATGACCCTGGTGGTAGTGTGACCCTTCTTCTGTACCATGAACCTGAAAAACACACATTTGAGAAGGCTTTCGAATGAGTTTTGCGCATTTCCAGGGGTAGTTTAATGACCCTGGTGGTAGTGTGACCATTCTTCTGAACCTTGAACTTACCAAAACATTCAATAAGACCTAACTGACCTCATTTTTGGCCTTTGGAAATATCTGATGTGAGGGAGTGAGGCATCTAAGTATACCTACCTTAGTAACCTTTCTTTAGCAGCTCTTAGGATGAAGATTCTGTACGTCAGTAAGGGAGGAAAATACATTCGTTGAAGGAGATTTTATACCTTAGGGAAGTGTCTGAAGGAGTGAGCTACTCAACCCATTGTGGAGGTTAGCTTGAAGAGGTGGAGGACTTCCTCTCTCCTGTTGAGTGCCTCATGGTGTGCCTGGTAATTAAGATTATATAAATGTTCTTGTCTATCATATAGCATTTTGTTCATCCTCTCTCTCTCTCTCTCTCTCTCTCTCTCTCTCTCTCTCTCTCTCTCTCTCTCTCTCTCTCTCTCTCTCTCTCTCTCTCTCTCTCTCTCTCTCTCTCTCTCTCTCTCTCAATAAATCCACTCTCTCAATAAATCCACTCTCCTCAATAAATCCTCTCTCTCTCTCTCTCTCTCTCTCTCTCTCTCTCTCTCTCTCTCTCTCTCTCTCTCTCTCTCTCTCTCCTCAATAAATTCTCTCTCTCTCTCCTCAATAAATTCTCTCTCTCTCTCCTCAATAAATCCTCTCTCTCCTCTCTCTCTCTCTCTCTCTCTCTCTCTCTCTCAATAAATCTTCTCTCTCTCAATAAATCTCCTCTCTCTCAATAAATCAACTCTCTCTCTAAATAAATCTCCTCTCTCTCAATAAATCATCTCTCTCAATAAATCTCCTCTCTCAATAAATCACCTCTCAATAAATCTCCTCTCTCTCTCCATAAATCTCTCTCAATAAATCTCTCTCCTCAATAAATCTCCTCTCTCTCTCTCAATAAATCTCTCTCTCAATAAATCTCTCTCGCTCAATAAATCTCCTCTCTCTCTCTCTCTCTCTCAATAAATCTCCTCTCTCTCTCTCAATAAATCCTCTCTCTCAATAAATCATCTCTCTCAATAAATCTCCTCTCTCAATAAATCTCCTCTCAATAAATCTCCTCTCAATAAATCTCCTCTCTCTCTCAATAAATCTCCTCTCTCTCTCAATAAATCAAATCTCTCTCAATAAAACTCCTCTCAATCTCAATAAATCTCCTCTCTCTCTCAATAAATCTCTCTCTCTCTCTCTCAATAAATCATCTCTCTCTCAATAAATCTCCTCTCTCTCTCAATAAATCCTCTCTCTCTCAATAAATCATCTCTCTCAATAAATCTCCTCTCTCTCTCAATAAATCTCCTCTCTCTCTCAATAAATCTCCTCTCTCTCTCAATAAATCTCCTCTCTATCACAATAAATCTCCTCTCTCTCTCAATAAATCTCCTCTCTATCACAATAAATCTCCTCTCTCTCAATAAATCTCCTCTCTTTCTCTCAATAAATCTCCTCTCTATCACAATAAATCTCCTCTCTCTCTCAATAAATCTCCTCTCTCACTCAATAAATTTTTTGCTGGGGTTTCGTTCCTCTCGTCAAGGGTCCGTACGTTACCTGAGGTGTTGGCTGGCCTGTGGTGACTGCCTCTTCGTCCTTCTTCCTCCCTTATACCTCCATCTCTGGACCTTTCTCTCCCTTCGTATATTTATTATTCTCATTTTATCTCCCTTCCATTGTGTATTTTCCTCCTCCCCACTTTCTCTCTCTACACATAATCAGTCCGTTCCTAGTCAGTGCGTAATGTTTTATATACGAGGCGTCCTGCCGAGAGGGTTTAAGTGACCTGTTCTTCAGTAAATTATGGGTTCAGTTTCCCTCCCAGAACACATTTCAAGACTCCCGACCCTTGCTTATAACATATACAAGGTCCCACGTGCCCATCTCGGCTGGACGCCAGGCAGTTTTTGTAATGTTGGCTTCGGTTTCTCAGATCCTGACGCAATTTGTTAGATTTTTCCTTCGTTTTTATACGTATAGGTGTCGTACCTCAGTGTCTTTCTTAATGATTATTTTGTCTGTATATCATTCCATGTTATTTCTGTCATTCTGTTCCTCCTCAGTGCGTAATATACGAGACATCCAGCCAAGATATCTTAGCTGGCCGTCTTGTAGTTTGTGTAAAATTTGCTTCGGCTGTCACAGATTTCACCTCTGTTCTCTTTCTGTGTGTGGTTCAGGCTTCTCTTGCCGACATATTTGTTTAATTTCATTTGGCGTTTTGGTAATTGTTTATGTCTACTCTCTCATTACCACTCCTCTCTTCTGCTCTCTCTCCAAGCTCCTCCTCTCAACTTTTCCTTTTCATTCTTCTTTTAACTCATTTTCTCCCTCATTTTGACTCATCTTTTACTCTCCCTTCTTTTACTCATCTCCTCTTTCCATTCCTCTTCTTCTATTTATTGGCAACTTATTGCAATATATATATATATATATATATATATATATATATATATATATATATATATATATATATATATATATATATATATATATATATATATATATATATATATATATATATATATATATATATATATATATATATATATATATATATATATATATATATATATATA
Organism: Eriocheir sinensis; assembly: GCF_024679095.1. Lineage (NCBI taxonomy): Eukaryota > Metazoa > Arthropoda > Malacostraca > Decapoda > Varunidae > Eriocheir > Eriocheir sinensis. Next base: position 5,926 of record NW_026110368.1, on the reverse strand, counting down.
TATATATATATATATATATATATATATATATATATATATATATATATATATATATATATATATATATATATTGCATATATATATATATATATATATATATATATATATATATATATATATATATATATATATATATATATATATATATATATATATATATATATATATATATATATATATATATATATATATATATATATATATATATATATATATATATATATATATATATATATATATATATATATATATATATATATATATATATATATATATATATATATATATATATATATATATATATATATATATATATATATATATATATATATATATATATATATATATATATATATATATATATATATATATATATATATATATATATATATATATATATTGCAAACTTATTGCAATATATATATATATATATATATATATATATATATATATATATATATATATATATATATATATATATATATATATATATATATATATATATATATATATATATATATATATATATATATATATATATATATATATATATATATATATATATATATATATATATATATATATATATATATATATATATATATATATATATATATATATATATATATATATATATATATATATATATATATTATTGCATATATACTTATTGCATAGTATATATATATATATATATATATATATATATATATATATATATATATATATATATATATATATATATATATATATATATATATATATATATATATATATATTGCCAACTTATTGCAGGATATACTTATTGCATAGTATTGCAACATATATGCAAAAAGTGAGCCATATAATTTTTCTAAAATAAATACAAAATTATTTTTTTGTCAATCATTTATTAAATAAATAGAGCACATTTCCTTCACTAAGAGGCTGATTCTGCAGGAACTTGACATCTTGGTGTTCTTTCTTCTTCCAGAGTGTGCGGTGTCCCGCAGGCAGACCGAGATGTCCGTTCAATTCTGCCGAAGGAAAGAAGTCGTGTTAGTCAACTCTGATGACTTGTACTTTTCTCTGCAAGGGACTGTTCTGTAAGCCAGTCACAGAAGATGTGAACTGTATCTGTACTATGAAGTCTTATAAATAAAGTTAAGGACCACACCTATGACTTTATCTTGCCCCAAACCCATTTAGCTAATATCCCTGGACACTTTTTTTAGGTATAATTGACTTAGGCTACTTTAAGCTAATTCTATATATATTAAAGGGAGGAACTAATTTTCATACAGAAAAAAAAACTTATATAAAAAGAATTATATATGAATTGGAAACAAGATATAAGAGACGACAACGAAGGGAACTAACAAGAGGAGAGATTGTATGCATAAAGAGCTCAAAAGTCATTGAAAAAGCAATGGAGGTTAAGAGACAATAATAAACATATGAAATAAAAGACGTGGAAACAAGGATATACAACCAAGAAGAAAATAAGACAGACATGAGATTATTACTATGACATAAATACCTTAGACAAAGAGAAAGCAGATAACATATCACAGACTAAAATATTTGAGGCGTACGGCAGAGAAGTGAGGTGACATTAGGAATGGCGACCCTTGTGTAAATTGTACGAAGGGTCTCTTTCCCCTTGCAATTAGTATCATAACATAGCAATTTAACTCTAATTTGCACTGGGAAAGACAGACTACCCCTCCAAGGATGAACGAGGGACGAATCAAAATGGAAGCTCAACTTTTATGGGGCAGACGGAGGGTCACTTTCCCTTGTAACGTACATCATGACGAGCAATATGGCAATAATTATGTTCTAGTTAGCAAGGGGGGAAAGGAAGAACAAGATATAGTTACTTGCAAGGGAAAATAAACCTTGCATAGGATGAGCGGAGGGCTGGAAGTCTCGTAATCTGTTCTCAGTGTGTGAACGTACTCTAGTATACGTAAGAATAGGTCATCGTGCCTTAGGATTTCTCTGCCGTAAGCCTCGTTTATACGTTAAGAGATGAGGAGGAAGGGAAACAAGCAAATAATGGAACTATATATACGATACAGTGAAAAGGATTTACCGAGAAGGATGTACGTATGAGAGGAGGAAAGTGAGGAGGAGGAGGCGGAGAAGAGAGAGATTAAGGTAAGTAAAGGGAAGTAAAACAGATGATGAGGATAAATAAAACTAAATAAAGAAGGAATGATTAGAACTGAGAGAGAGAGAGAAAGGTACATCACAGAGGAGGAAAGTCTGGAATTTGAGGAAGACAAGGAGGAAGGAACGCCAGCCATGGAGTCTACTAGCGTCAAGGAGCTGATTCAAGGTACGTCTCAAACTTTCCTTCCTAAGATCTATGAAGCAGACCCTTCCGCCCCTCACGTCAGCTACTTGCAAAGGTCAATAAGGAGATCAATCAAGTTCTCACGAGTCTTGTTTTAAGATTCATGGTAAGGAGAAAGTTAAAACTACCACCTGGGTCATCAAACTGCCCCTGGAAATTCTCACAACTCCTACAAAAGCCTGTCAAATGTGTGCGCTTGGAACAATATTTTTAAGAATGTGACTGTCAGATGCCAAAAAGGAGATCAATCGGGTTCTAATTGAGTGGTTTTGAAGGTTCATGGTACATAGGAAGGGTTAATCTATCACCAGGGTCATAAAACTACCCCTGGAAATGCCCAAACCTCCTACGGAAGCCTTAAATACAAGTCTCTCGGGATGGCTTTTTCAAGAATGTGAGCCTCGGACATTTCCGCTCCTCACATCAGCTACTTCCAAAGGCCGTAAAGGAGATTAATTGGGTTCTTTTGACTTGTTTTATAGGTTCATGGTAAAGAGGAAAGGTCTTGCTACAACCAGGGTCATAAAACTACCCCTGGAAATGCCCGCAACTCCTATGAAAGCCCTGTCAGTTTACCTCCCGGTCAGCAAAAGTTATCCTAACCTTGGATTAAACTTAGATTTTAACGTAACCTCCTGTGAGAGCAAGATAAAAATTGAGACAAAATAGCTCAATTCCGGCCCTCACGGTACCATGAGCAGACTAGAATAGATGGTCTAGGATAAAAAGTTTTTCATTTAGTCGCAACAACATCTGTGGTCATATGCCGGAGAGAGACAGGAGGGGAAGGAATTAAAGAAGGAAACAGATCCCAGGAGACGGGACACAACCCCTGATTAATACCTGGTAACCATTCACTGCTGGGTGGACAGGGGCGTAGGGTATCGGAAAGCCAAATTTTCCACTCCGCCCGGGAATCGAACCCGGGCTCTCTCGGTTGTGAGCCGAGTGTGATAACCACTGCACCACGAAGTCCCCTGTAGAAGGGTTAAACTACCACCAGGGTCATCAAACTACCCCTGGAAATGCCCACAACTCCTATGAAGGCCCTGTCAAAGGTGTGTGCTTGAGCAGGTGACATTTTTCAGTCCTCACTGTTTCCTACGTAATATTGTAGTTTGCAAAAAATGATCAAATTTTACAAAAAATTACCAAATTGAGTGCATGGAGAGGGAGGGACGTTAGCCACACCAAGCTAAGCACAACCTATGCAGCACTCAGAACAAGACCTACTGACAGCCTAACACGTCACTGCACTTCGTAACGTCATAACATACACACCACATGACGTAGAGACACCAAGTTTGTGGCAGATTGAAGAGGAAGGATGGATAAACAAATGCTGGTATATTCAAAGCTGCCGGGTTAGGGAGAGCCGTGATACTGATAATGTTAAGTGAGCAATTTTCAGGAAGACGTCACATTTCCGTACAGGGACAACCGATTGCATGGTACGTCAAACTACTAGAGAAAGGAATGGTGAATGTACAGCGGAAATTTGACATTATTTCACAGTGTAATTTATTGGTTATTACAGCGTTTTGAATGGTAAACATTATACTGGCCACAATATGAGCCTTTGTTGACAGCATATACTAAGGCTTCAGTGAGAGGGAACAGGAGGTATTTCATGGTGTGTTTTAGTGGTTATTACGACATGTATTCAAAGGTAAACACATGATTATTATACTGCCCGTAGAGTGACCCTTCTTTAACTGTATATACTCAGGCTTCAGAAAGAGAGAGGGAGCTGACTAACTAGAATTTTTACTTCATTTTGTCCCAAGTTCTCTCTATTTTTCCTCCCTCTCCTTCAGTCTATCTTAAATCCTCCCTCTCCTCCAGCCTCCAAATATCCCTCCCTGACTGGAGCGATGTAAATGGGGCAGTGATGTGCTTCTTGGATGACTGTTTGGATTATTGAACTCTCTCTTTCTCTATTCTGACCACCACAATCAACCGAGATCAACCAAAATTCATCCCAACCTAGCCAAAGGATCGATCTACCAGCCTACCGAACATCAACCATCTGCCGCACACAGTAACAGAATGGTAGAGAAAAAGGTTCAGAAAATATTACAAAAAATTCTTTACCATCCTGAAACCCACACTTAATGCATGACTCTCTATTCTGACCACCACAATCAACCAAAATTCATCTGAACATAGTCAAAGGACCCATCTACCAGCCTACTGAATGGTAGAGAAAAAGGTAGAAAAATATTACCAGCAAAATTCCGTACAATCCCATGACCCAAACTTCACACAAAAAGGGAAAATAATGACCCACAAAAAGCCTTCTCCGTTACTTTAAAACTTTTTATAGAAAGGAAAACTTATCAAAAAGCCTGCCATGTGTTTTTTTTTTCTCTCTCTCTCCTACTTCCATAATACCAAACATTATCCCAAGCTGTCCCCTCATCCTATCCCTTTCTCTGATCCCAACACATTATTCCTAAACATTTCACTGCCCAAACACACACATTTGACAAGGCTTTCATAGGGGTTGTGGGAGGCATTTCCAAGACTAGTTTTATGACCCTGGTGGTAGCTTGACCCTTCCTATGTGCCGTGAACCTAAAGAAACACACATTTGACAAGGCATTCATAGGGGTTGTTGGAGGCATTTCCAGGGGTAGTTTTGTGAGCCTGGTGGGAGTTCGACCCTTCCTCTGTACCAGGAACCTAAAGAAATAAATGTACAATTGACAAGGCTTTCAAGGGAGCTTAGAGCATTTCCAGTGGTAGTTTTGTGACCCTGGTGGGAGTTCGACCCTTCCTCTGTACCAGGAACCTAAAGAAATATATGCACAATTGACAAGGCTTTCAAGGGAGTTTAGGGCATTTCCAGGGTTAGTTTAGTGACCCTGGTGGGAGTTCGACCCTTCCTCTGTACCAGGAACCTAAAGAAATATATGCACAATTGACATGGCTTTCAAGGAGTTTAGGGCATTTCCAGGGTAGTTTGTGACCCTGGTGGAAGTTCGACCCTTCCTCTGTACCAGGAACCTAAAGAAATAAATGCACAATTGACAAGGCTTTCAAGGGAGTTTAGGGCATTTCCAGGGGTAGTTTTGTGACCCTGGTGGGAGTTCGACCCTTCCTCTGTACCAGGAACCTAAAGAAATAAATGCACAATTGACAAGGCTTTCAAGGGAGTTTAGGGCATTTTCAGGGGTAGTTTTGTGACCCTGGTGGGAGTTCAACCCTTCCTCTGTACCAGGAACCTAAAGAAATAAATGCACAATTGACAAGGCTTTCAAGGGAGTTTAGGGCATTTCCAGGGGTAGTTTTGTGACCCTGGTGGGAGTTCAACCCTTCCTCTGTACCAGGAACCTAAAGAAATAAATGCACAATTGACAAGGCTTTCAAGGGAGTTTAGGGCATTTCCAGGGGTAGTTTTGTGACCCTGGTGGGAGTTCGACCCTTCCTCTGTACCAGGAACCTAAAGAAATAAATGCACAATTGACAAGGCTTTCAAGGGAGTTTAGGGCATTTCCAGGGGTAGTTTTGTGACCCTGGTGGGTGTTCGACCCTTCTTCTGTACAAGGAACCTAAAAACACACATTGGAGAAGGTTTTCATG